>NC_051162.1:64387177-64575534 GCF_013339745.2 Dermacentor silvarum
TTTCTCCCGTCCACGAGCACAGGTATGTTCATCGCGAACTTGTCTGCAGGCTGAGGAACAGGCGTCGTCAAATCTCCGTCAGGTCGAGCTCGCGTCGCTTGGAGGTCCAAATATCTGGGTACAGGTGTCGTCGAATCTCCGTCGGGTCGAGGTCGCGTCGCTTGGACGTCTTCAGCACGTCGGGTATCAGCGGCCTTGCCTCGAAAGGTCGCTGACGTCAGTTTTCCAGGCTACTTCTTCTTTCTTCTTTTCTAGGGTTTTACGTGCCAAAACCAGTTCTGATTATGAGGCACGCTGTAGTGGAGGGCTCCGGATTAATTTCGACCACCTGGGGTTCTTTAACGTGTACTACAACGCAAGCACACGGGCGTTTTTGCATTTCACCTCCATCGGAATGCGGCCGCCACGGCCGGGATTTTCAGGCTAGGGCTCGGAGACCGTCCCTGCTTCATCCTCGATGTACCTTCGTGACTTGGATAGGATCGCCGCGGTGATGGCGATCGCTACTAGCGTCTCGATTACTGAGGCGCGCGCTGCTGGGCGATGAACGCTTCAATTTCGGGTGGCCTCTGTGCGAATCGGGGTCTAGGTGAATTGGCAGCGTAACCCTGCAGTCCAAGTTGGCGGTAGTGGCACTCTCAGTATACGTGACCCACCTCACCACAATGATAACAAAGTGGTCATCGGTCGGGCGTGCGCCAAATGTCCGATTTACGTGTGACAGGGCGGTTGTCGGGAAAGTAAGGAACCGCCTGTGCCGAGTGGAGAGCCACGGGACCTAGCGGAGCTGATGCAGGGATGGAGCGGCTCAATGTGTCTCCATACGTCACACGCCGCAAAATGGTAGCCGCGAGTGGGGATGTTGCCGATGTAGGGAGACTGCGCCTCAACGCGTCAGAGTATGTTGTGCGCCGAAGTTCACTCGCCTGGGGTGTTCTTCCGGGGCGAGGTTGAGGTACCCCGAGTGCATGCTGCACTTCGTCACGCACGATTTCGGCGATGCAGTTGACCGTAGGCTGCTGCGCCCGGTGCAGCTGTTGCAGCTCGTCGCGGACTACCGATCGTATTAGCTCACGGAGCACTTCAATGTCAGTCGCGAAATCTCCCAGACCGACGGTTGTCGAAGCATCATTTACTTGCCGGTCATACTTGTTCAACCGCTGCTGCAGCGCCTTTTCCATAGCAACGGCTTCTGTGAGTAACTCGGTAACTGTCCTCGGCGGGTTACGAACAAGCCCACCAAACAGCTCTTCTTTGACACCCCGCATCAAATGGCGGAGCGTCTTGTCTTCCGGCATGCTAGGTCGGCTCGCCTGAAGAGACGTGTCATGTCTTCAACGTACATCAGAACACTTTCATTGGACTTCTGAGCGCGCGATTGGAGGGCCCGTTCTGTTCGCTCTCGGCGATCGGGGCTCTTGTAGGTGTCACGCCATGATGTCAGGGCCTCTTCGCGGTTCTGGAACCAGGTGCGAGCACCGTCCTCGAGGCTGAAATACACATTATTTCATTTCGCACGGTCGTCCCACTCGTTGCAATCTGCTACTCGCTCAAAGTTGTCGAGCCAGTCTTCCACGTCTTCATAAAGGTCGCCGTGGAAGGAACGTGGCACTCGCGGGTTCTGCAGCGTTAAATGAGTTGGTACTGTCACCGTACCTTCCACCGCGGCCATTGTGCTCCTGAATGACGACGCAATCTCAGGCGCCAGTCCCAGAATTCTCCGGCTGGCACGGTGCATTGGTGTAAGCTCCGGTATGGCGCTGATGTTCTTGCTGCTACGAGGGGTCTGTAGCATAGGTCGAGGCTACCCAGCACGTCCACCAGAAATGTCACGTTCTAGGAGAACAGGTGACCTGAAGCGTCGAGTTAGAGTCTCTGACCGCCAGCTGATAAAACGCAAAAACTCAAGCACCCGCCCGTGGATCGGAGGATCTTCGTCTGCTTCTTCGCTGGCGCCCGTCAAAGCAGGTGCCGGTGCATGGCGCGTGGACTAGCGCGCATCGTCGGCTTTCTAATTATGTACCGCATGTTGCAAGATGTGGCAATATGAGCTTGCCCATTATTCTTAAAAGAGGCCATAACCTCCTCTAGGTCTTGGTTTATTAACATAGTCCGCGGGTAGCATTCGCTGCTGTGAATGTCTCAGCCAAGTTTTGCTGTCGTATGGGGATCGTGGAGGTCGCAAGCGGAGCGCGAAGTCCCTTTTCTCTCAAACGATCTCCTTTCAACAGAAGTCATGATACTCACTATTATCTGGGTGTTCATTTGGTAAGAAAGCACATTCCTGCACACGGCTTCTATTGGTCGCTGTGGGCGGCTACACCACGGCCACCGCGAGGTGCCGCCATGAGTCCACTGGCTAAGCACACTGCTGCTAGCTCAGGACAACCACGTTTGACTTATGTTTAGCGCGTCCTAAGGCACCAAACTCGGCAGTCGTGGCGTCTAAGTTAACATCCACAGTGAAATCGGCACTGTAAGCCCCGGCGACATTTCGAAGGCGGAGCCAGGCGGATCGTGTAGGCCCCGCCCCACTCCGCCGTAGCCTTCGCAGTGCAAGGCATTGAAGAAGTAACGGAAGCACAGCGGATGCCGTGTTTGACGAAAAGTACTACAAGTACTTTTCAACAAGGTTTTCCACCAGTAATCCAAAAAGCGTGCGCACTTGAAAAGAAATCACATTGCATACGTTTGAATATGAATTAGTAACACTTGTTTTTGGGGGCGAAGCTCCTTAAGGTGTGGGTCGTTCCCTTCTCTGTAGTAGTAGTAGTAGTAGTAGTAGTAGTATGTAGCCACCTGTTGTTTAATGAAGTGTTGACTAGATGGCGTTCCGGTTCCGCTTCCACTTCCGGTTCCACTTTGCGTGCGTTCGGTGCGAACGCGGGCAAAACGCCGACGGCGTCGACAACAGTTCTGCGCGTTGCTGGTGCTGCTGCATGTCCAAGTTTATACAGCTGATAAAACTACCTTGAGTCTCACGTTCCCGACGCGCGCTCTCTTTTCTCTCGTCCGTAGCTGTGGTTTACCAGAATGATCCCCCGGTGCTTCGCCCACTCATCGTCATTCACTTCGTGGATGTGCTGTGATTTTTTTTTCATAGCCTTCTGAGTCATTTTATGGACTTAACTATTCGTGCTGCAATTCAAATTCACACAACAAAAAACCGACAGTGCGTTCTAATAAACTATATAAAACCCAACCTCCTATCCAATTGAGCATACGTGCCACAATGTAGCATATTAGTAGGTTGAATATTTTATTACTATATTAACAAAAATACGTAGATCCGCTGGTAGGCAACTTTTTATTTATGCTGATGATACCAGCATACTTCTGAGGGCAGCCATTGCTAGCCAAATCACCTGCTTATGTAACCACATCATTAACAAGCTTCATGACTGGAGCATTGATAACTGACTCCCAATTAACGTACGTAAAAAGAAAAAGTTGTCGCAGTTTCGCCTGAAAGGCGAAGCATCAATTGCGATAGCAAACTTGTAGAGAGCTATACGGAGTAATGATATTAGCTTTATCAGCTGTATAAACTTGGACATGCAGCAGCATCGGCAACACGCAGAACTGTTGTCGACGCCATCGGGGTTTTGCCCGCGTTCGCTCCAAATGCGTGCGGCGTTGGTGACTGTTGCCGGAGCCTTTGATATAAATAGGCACTTCGTGCCGCAGCTAAACGTTGCCTCCCTTCCCTGCCTCTCCCCCATGGCCTCTCGCGCGTCGGAAGAAGGCGCGTTTGCTCTACATATATGGTGATTGTAAAGGAGAAAAGCGACGCCTACTTCTGCAGCCCTTAAGCGAGCACGGCGCAGAACGCGCGTTTGTTCTCCGCCGTTCGTTCACTCCCCGTGAAAGACGCGCCCCTCGCGCCCTTTCACTCGCACATACAGCGTTCGACTGGCGCTGAGCCGTGCTCCCTCAAGGGCTGCAGAAGATAGCGCCAACCTTTCCCTTTCCCTCAAGAACCACTTACCGGCGACGATTTCTTCTCCAAATGACGTCATACGGAACCTCACGGTGACGGCGACGGCAGAAATCTGCTTTTGAGTGTCCATATAATTGCTATCGCAATAAAAGCTGTTATGTTTCGAACCAAACAAGTGCGGCAGCTTCACAGTAGTGGTGCGAAGTTTGAGCAAATAGCGAAGCTGCTGGCCCGTTGGCTTTTTCGGGGTTGGCTTCATCGGGAAACGCTTCTCGTACGATCCGCATCGCGGTGTCTCGCTTTTTCAGGTCGCGCGAACGGAGCTGAGTGTAGTTAAGTTCGTGTCGAACCACAGTCTATCGCTTATTCGGCAACTGTCTCCAAACTCACTGTTCAGAAACTCGCGGGCAAACCGTCCGTCGGTACTTCCCATGGTTCTCCGCCCTTGTCGCGGCAAGTTTTCCATGAGTCGCAGGCCCGAGTTGTTTTGGCAATGCCTCTGCATACACAAAGGTCTTTGCTCAGTTCCACGGGCTCGAAACTCAGAACGTTCTCGAATTCACTGTAGTTTAGTCGCCGCTTCGGGGGGACAACACTATAGGTCGGCCCGAGGTCATCTCACTCGCTCTCGAGTAGCGGCGCGTCGTCTTTCGCACCGCGTTTCCACTTCCTTCGGAGTGACCATCTTCTTCGGTCGCCCCATTCTCCTCGAGAGCTTAGACACCATGAGAATGTAACCAACTGAAGGACTGAACGGGAGCAATCAACGGATTACACCTCGCAACTGATACACGTGTACTTCGTTTGCGTTGGGAACATTTCTTGACAATACGCTCCCGAGGGGCCCACATCCTTCTTGTCTTTTTGCCTGCGCGTGGCTGTTTTAAAGACGATAGTCTTTCTTGGGCTACCTGAACGCGAAAAACTTTGTCTCTCTGTCTGTCACTTGATTCAAACGCCCGTCAAAAACTAACCAAGCAACTAACACTGCCTGCACGGGCTCATACACGTCAACATTATACACGCAAAGGAAACCACAGGCCTATTTGAGGCAGAATATATGTATATAGGCGTAATCCGCAGCGTTCATTTAATTAAGAATAGACATTGGACTGGTTTTTACGTTAGTAAATGAAAAATCAACGCGTTAGAAATGGTGTCGAAGAGACGCTACCTGTGAAAAGCAAGCCGACTGAAGCGGCGGCTCTGTAGCCGGCTTTAAGCCAACACTAATAAAAGGTCTCAACAGATGGCGCGAGAGCAGGGCGAACGCGGATAATTTGAATTCAGCAAAACCTTCATTGCATCCATCATGGGAGGAGTGAGAAGGGAGGCGTAGATCGTGAGGGGTGGGAGGGGGAGAAGAGTAGCATTACGTATCAGGGGCGGCAGAAGACTATCGCCTTTCAACGTCATTTGCGGCGAAGCAAGTAGATTTGCTGCCAAGTTTTTTAATTCTGGCTTATTTCAACAAGAAATAATTGCGTTCATTCATTTGGTGTAAAGCACAATTATTATCGTGTTTTATGAATTTTGTCACTTGTATTTCGCTGCCTCTTTACTTTGTCTTCGTTAGTTATTGTGTAAATATTGTTTGCTTTATATGTTGAAAACAATCAACTCGTAAAACCATGTCTTATATACCTACCTAACCGCTGCTTGCCTTCTAAGAACATTTTGTCGCCTTGTCACACAGGTCCTCTTGTCGTGTGGTAACGACACGTTTGGACCAGAGGGCTTGTGTTCGAGAGGTCTTGAGAAAGACAAGTGCATTGTCAGTATGCTAGCTCTAGTGACATGCCTAGTAAAATATCTGTTGACCACTAGGCTGTTGATCACTGGAAACTTAAGAATGATACTTGAAATAAGGTTAGACCTTGTGTTTTCTGTTTTTTCTGCAGCCTGTGCCCGAGAAACTGAGCAATACTACTTCTGCAATTTTATAGGCGAGCGGTATAAACAGCTGTGCCCGCAACTAACTCAAACGTGCAAGCATATTGCAGAGAAAGTATGCGTCTGTAAAAAAGGGTACTTTCGGCGCCGCTTTTGGTACGCTTGTGTTCCGTGGAGAGAATGCAGTAAGTGCCTTCGAACTTGCGTATACTCCAGAAAATATTGCTTTTTATCGCGTATCTAGTGGAAATATTAGGAGCTTCGTTAAGAGACTACGCTTTGCAGGTGTTGATCTCCAAGTGAGTCTTCACGAACTGCGTATTTAAGAGAGTGCTAAGTACATGCTGAAAGAAATAGCTCAAAAATGATTCGCGATCAGATAATCCATAACGTTAGCGTTGTCAGAGTGAAAAGAGGAAGAGGAGGAGGTACACGCTTTTATTGAAACCAGCAGTTTAGTTGGCTGGACGGATAGTAGTAGCCTCCCACGTAGGGACGTCGAGGTCTTGCACCTTTGCCGCCTCGCAGGCTTGCTGTGTAGCCCAGAGTTGATAGTCGAGGTGGGAGCTGTGCAGGGCGGTGTGCCATCTCGCCGAGAGGGTCACAGTGTGATATGGCGATTTATTACACATTGATGTTTCACGCAATCGAGGCAGTCTTGTCTTGTGTTGTCTTGTTTCCTAAACTTTGGCGCGTACCCACTACGGGGGATTGGCCAAGAAGCAGGCGGTTTCAACTATGTTTATGAGAAAGTTTACAAAAACTTAATCTTAATTTGAGATTTAATCCTAATTTTGAGATAAAGCAA
Source organism: Dermacentor silvarum (assembly GCF_013339745.2). Lineage (NCBI taxonomy): Eukaryota > Metazoa > Arthropoda > Arachnida > Ixodida > Ixodidae > Dermacentor > Dermacentor silvarum. The sequence goes on from NC_051162.1 coordinate 64,393,819, forward strand.
TTTTGTCATAAAGAAGTGAAATAATAGGAATCATTCATAATTCTAGAAATTCAGCAACGTAATCTTTTTGTATCTCTAATGAAATTGTAAACTGCAAGAAAAGCATCCCTGTGACTGTGTCCCAGTGAAGTCTCCCCAAAGGAGAGAATGGTTGGGAGGTTAATCATAAGCCAAGTTTTCGAAATTCAATTTCTAAGATTTTTCTTTCTCTTAAAAATCGGCGGCACGAAAGGAAAAAAATGCTCAATGGATTCGGATTCATTGCAAAAAGTACATAAAGGGGATACAGCGAGACCAGACCTGTGTAAGTAAAAATTTAGTGGCGGTATACGGCATCTCAATTTTCTAATGGAAACTTCCAATTGCCTTGACGTGCACCAATTATTATTCCGTGAAAAGCAAAGATGGTGGAAATCAGAAGACGATGTTAAAATAAATTTTCCGGAATTTTGCGATATAGAGAAATTTCTGTACCTCGCCGCGGTGACATAAGCTGAAGTCGGCAAAACAGATATGACAGGCCCATTAAGTGATGCTCGTGCAAGTGAATCAGCCATTTCATTCAAGTGCAAACCACGATGTCCCGGTACCCAAAGCAAGTATACTTGCCGCAAGTACGAAGGAACCATTGAACAAAATGTTCGCAAAATTTTTGAATTTGACGAGGCTGTAAGTGCTGTGCATAGAGACAGTGAGTCAGTCACAATAACAGATAATGAATCGTTTTGGGGAATTTTTCGTAGGGCTAATATAATCGCTATTAGTGCTGCCTGAAAAATGTGCGTGAAGTCGGGAAGGCGAAGAGAGTAAGACCATTGAAGAGATTCAGAGAAGATCCCCACTCCTGCCTTCTCATTGCACACGGAAGCGTCGGTAGCTATTATGTTGTCAGTAGCTAGCAGGTTTACCTGGTCTTTTAATATATTATTTAAATGTCTGCTAGGCAATAGTTTAGCATGATTTGGAAATATGTCCTCGAATTCAATTTTGAGGTCTGTTGGCATTATTCGAATGGCAAACTTGACGTAATGACACATTCAATAGTTGTAACTGTGCGTGCACAAATATTATTTGAGAATTGTGTAATCGCGACCACGATACATTAAAAAACCGAGACGGTTCAGTGAAAAATATGTCTTGAGAACGCCTCCTTGAAAATGCATAAATTTTTAAAGAAGCCTGAACCGTAAGCATGCGGAATCTGCAATCTAGAGTGGGTATATTAGCTTCCTGATATAACACAGTGTTGGCAACAAATCTAGGTAGCCCAAGGCATAATCGTAGAGGATTTTCTTTCTAATAGTATCAGAGGTTTAATTTTATAGGCTGGACCACCGGAAAATAACAAGCAACCGAATTCTAATATGGGCCGAATATACATTTTATATATCATCATTAAAGTATCCCTGCGTAGCGCAGAGCGACGGTGACTGAGCCGGTGGAGCATAGCTACCGCACGTTCTGCCTTTGTTGCGATATGTTCAATGTGAGTGCGCCAGACAAGCTTTCCATCGTATATGACACCAAGGTATTTCACCGAGTCAACTTGAGGAATGGTTTCCTGGTGATATTGGAGGGATATATGCACTGGTGCAGTTAACGGGAAAACTAGTACAGCACTTTTATTAACATTTAATGACATACATAACTCATCTAGCCATGTCTCAAGCCTTCCAAGGTAATTCTGCAACGACTCGTGCAGTGAGTGTACATTAGTTGCAGATGTAAAAAATGCGATATCGTCCGCATAAACATAAACGTTCACTTCCCTGGACAAAGGAATTGTGCTTAGCAAAACGTTAAACACATGGGTGGAAGAACGGCACCCTATGGCATACCTCTTGTTTGCTTGTATTTAGACGTCGAAATGCCGTGTTGATAACAATAAAATTCTGTATCTCTCATAAATTCATATATCCATGCGGTAATATACTTCGGTAAATTCGTAGACTTCAGTTTATTGAATAGAATAAGGTATTCTAGAGTGTCGTATGCTTTAGCCACATCCAGCGTCACCAAAGCTGCATACTCTCGTTTGCGACGAGCTAGTTTAATGCGGCTCTCTAGATCTACATGAGCGCACCATATCGAGTGCCCGGGACGAAATCCTAATCTGAAAAGGACTGAGAATTGTATCGTCCTGCATATAATGCGTTATGTGCCCATGAACAATCCTTTCTATTAATTTTACGACATTAGAAGTAAGAGAAATTGGCCTTATGTTGTCTAGGTTAAGTCCAGCTGCTTTTTTCTTCAACAGTGGAATAATTTTAGCTGCCCTCCACTCTCTTGGAATCCAGGAATTTTTTAGAGAAAAATTTACTACATTTAGTAGGTCTTGAGGCGCATAATTCGTGTTGTAATTCCATCTGGGCCTGGGGCTGACGCCGGTAATAATCTAATCATGTTTTCAAGCTCTGTCAATGTGACTTCCACAAAGTCGTCTCCCGAGGGAGGTTTCGATAGTCCTGTCGGTAATTTATGTGTAAATCGCTGCGCTAGACCTTTAGCAATTTTGTCAAGTGACTCTGATAACTCCTTTGTTGATAGAACGACTGAGTCAATATTCACTTCTTCGATCCCTTTACGGGATCGAAGAAATTTAAACAGAGCTTTTTTATTACTAGACTTAGAAAGATAAGTGTAGTGTTTCGAATCGTAATCGTCCTTAGCTTTTGCGACTGTTCACTTAAATGTAGCAGCTACATACGTATAATCTGCCCAATTTACAGGGCATTGGTTATATAAAAGTTTTTTCCATGCAGCTTTTCGACGTCTAAACTCTCGCTCACAGTCAGAATTCCACCATGGACAATAAGAACCACCTTTAGTAGATGGTACGACAAATTGAGACTTTTTTGATGTTTGTTTTAGTACTGAACAAAGGCTCATTGCCTTAATATCCTGCTCCATGCCTTCCTGAGCGTTTAAAGCTGATTTTAACAGATTTTTAAATTTTGAGTAATTTACAAAAGTGCACACATGATTACCTAAACAAGTTAACGGAGTAACCGGTTCAAAAATTATAGGTAGATGATCACTGTTAGTACCGGAGTCAACTGTATTCCAGGATGTGATTGAAATGCTCGACCTGGCAAACGTAAGATCTAGGGCAGAACGTGACTGACCGCGAACGAAAGTATGTACTCCTGAATTTAAACAGGAGAAATGATTTGATAAAGTGCAATCCCACGTTTTGCCACAAGTATCCGTTCGGAAACCCCACGATACATGGTGGGAATTAAAGTCGCCTACCAGTATGACGTTTTTCTGACTGTAAGCAATAGTGATATCGAGATAACGGGTATCTTGTACCCCTGCAGGGAAGTACGCGTTAACTAGGGAAAATGGCGTGCAACCAGGAAGCGTTATATCCAATACTAACATCTCACATTTTGGTGACATTATCTGATGTGCTATCGTAGCTTTATGGTAGATCTTTGCTGACACAAAGACAGCTAAACCACCGCCTCGGGAAAGGCGATCCAATCGAAAACATCGGACATTTTTAGATTAAAGTTTTGATCAGCAGTAAGCCAAGTTTCCTGTAAAATAATAATATCTGGAGAATATTTAGAAGCAAGATATAATAAATCTGTTGCAGCGGAAAGTATGGAACGACAGTTCCACTGAATTACTGTTAAGCTTACTATGGTGAAGAAAGCAGAGCAGCAGAGACTGCTTGGTCTAAAACGCTCTCTTTTAAGAAGTCTTTCTTAGTAGGAGTCTCTCTCACGTACTGAGTTGGTGCCTTTGAGTTGGTGGGAGAGCTAGATTTTTTGTTTACCGGTGATCTTGTGCGTTTAAGTGATCGGGGGTCCATTTCTATATCTTGATTTTCGGTCGCATCTGTATCTGAAAGGCAGGTGTGGTCAACTTTCTCAGAAGTTGATGGCTTTGCAACATCGTTGTTTATCGTTGGTATCGCGGTCGACACTTGACTAGATTGACTTTTTGGTAGAACAGGCACTTGACCCTCAGTGTTGGTTTTATTAGCAATTTGAAACCACTGACCGAATTGTGTGTACATTGCCTGAACAAGGGAATCGGTGAGGTTCACCATAATGCGTTCCATTGCTTTTTCCAACGCCTTTTCGACGGAAGCAGCAACAGCCTGAGAGATTGAGTTATCCATAGCTAATGTTTGACGGGCCGTTATACCAGCATATCCTTCAGTCCTATTCTGAATTTCTGCAATGGCCTCGCGACGAGAGCATCGGCGTCTATCAATTATTTCAAGGATTTGTAGTTCTCTTGTCCTTGCAGGGCAGTTAGGCTCATATGCAGGATGACTACCGCTGCAAAGGCAGCAGGAATCATCACGTGAAGAACATTCATTTGAGTTATGGTCTTCTCCACAAACGCGGCACCGTGTGTTCGATCTGCAAGCTTTTATGGAGTGTCCAAACCGCCAGAATTTTAAACACTGAAGGACACGGGGTGAAAGAGGCTCAACTCGGTATATGAGTGGCCATGCCTTGATTTCTGATGGACGATTCAAGCCAGCAAACGTAGCAATGACAGTTTCTGTGGGAATGCGCTTATTATCAGCGACACGACTGCAACGATACACAGAAATCACGCCTGCCGATGAAAACATTTCCAAAATTTCTGCGGGACACAGACTTAAGTCAACACCACGGACTAGGCCTTTGGTACATGCGAGGTGAGGAGGAATGTAGCTGCTCACCGGATGTGTCGCAAAAACATTGCACTTCAGTAAACCTTGTACACAAGCCTGGTCTGGCGAGCAGCAAAGGATGCCCCCTCGGCCAAATTGTCGAACCTCGCTGATCTGTTGAAAATTGGCCGAGGCCATCCGCAGTTCGGTTTGAATCGCCTTCATGCCAATCATTCCGCCATCATTCGGGACTAAAGCCACAGGTACGCTGGTGGTCCCACTGCGTAAGAAAAGCTCCACAGGCAAATCAGGGGGAGGAATGGAAGCCGACCAGGAGTATGCCTCCTGGCCTGGCGATGAGAGAGACATTGCAGATGAGCACGAAATTACTCTAATATGGTAACAGCTATTCTAAAGAAGCGTCAAAAACAATTAGCTGAAAAAGCAAAGATCAATAGGAAAACCGCCAGCTACTTGACCAAAACCCGCGTGGAATCTTCACGGACGGCGCTGTGGAACACCAAGCATCGACGGTCGTGGTTGTCTTTATTCTATCACGCTGATGGCGCGCACAGCGACAGACGCAAGAGCACTTCTTCCTCTTCCTCACTACAATGGCCCCCGGGAGAGAAGATGAGCCATCCTGGCGACCTACAGCGTAGGTAGGATCAGGGGGTCATGGTATGGCTTAAGTCGGCTCACATGAACCGTGTCACGTCCGTGATGTCTAAGGTCGTGTGATGGCGTCACAGGCTCAACGACGTAGTTGACAGCCAAGGTACGGTCGATGACGCGGTAGGGGCCATCATAGCGTGCAAGAAGTTTGGTTGAAAGGCCAGGGCTGTGAGGTGGGACCCACAACCAAACAAGGCAACCATTCGGAAAATGTAGTGGAGGCACGTTACTATCATGCCACAGCTTTTGGCGACCTTGGGTGGCGGTCTCAAGGGTACGGGCGAGCTGCCTACAGTCATCTGCGTATTTGGCGGCTTCAGACACTGGCGTGCATTCAGAAGCGTGAAGAAGCGCGAGGACTTGCTGGCGGTACTGAGGTGGCAGGTCGGCGTCCAAGGCAGATTCAAGAACATCTGACGGTGACTATGACGACGGCGGCGACAATTATGATGATGATGATGATGATGCGCACAGCAATGAAGAAGTGAGGGTGTCGAGCTCATAACAGGCCGTGTCGTCATACGTATCGAGAATGTGAAGTGGGTCAAGGGGCTGAACACGACCAAGTGATTCTCCACGCAGTAAGGTCACAGGGGATTGAAACGGGCTACACACAAGCATAGTGGATAATCCAGATACAGTGCTGAGGACAGCAAACGGGAAAGGTAGAGCCTTGCGACGTAGAAAAATAGGTGTGACGGTGTAAAAATCACCGTAGCGTCTGGCACGGCGGAGCAAGATACGGGCACAAGAACCGATATTTCGGGTGGTATGTTCGTATCGGAGAAAACGGTGAGCTTGGCGGCTTTACTTGCAGAAGGGTCAGGCAGCAGGGCTTCGGAAAGCAGGAAAAGTGCCACTTCGGCCCGAGCACAGTCGATGATGGCACGATGGTGGGACAAGAAGTCCCAGCCGAGAATGATGTCATGTGAACATGAAGGAAGCCTGAAAAATTCAACAACATAAACAACGCCGGCAATGAGCACTCTTGCGGTACATTGAGCAAGCGGTGCTATATGCTGCGCACTCGCGGTACGCAGTAGCAAACAAGACAACCGCATGGTGACCTTGCGGAGCTTACGACAAAGTTTTTCGTCCATAACAGAAACAGCAGCCCCAGTATCAAAGCGCAATTGATTGCGGTTCTTTCTACCAAAACGTCCAGTAAATTGCGTGGAGACTGTGCAGGCCTTGTAGAAGTCGAAAAGCTGGCAGTTCGTGCCTGCAGAACTGCAGCAACTAACTAGTTTCCCTCGCTAGGTGACTGGCGACGACGTAAGGGGGAAAGCGAGCGACGACGCGGTGACGGAGAACGGTGGTTGCCGAAAGGGCGTCGAGGAGACGGCGAATACTCTTGCTTGGGACGCATGGAATTCCCGGTTGCATCGTGGGAATATCCATACCCATTCGTTAAGACAGCAGGGTTAGCAGGTGGCATGTGACGATGGCAGAAGCGCGTGACATGGCCGGCGAAACCGCAAGCGAAACATATGGGTCGGTTGTCGCGTGTGCGCCAAGGGTTCTGAACTTGGCTTCGAGGCATAATAGGACGCGACGCCGGAGTTGGCACTCCTTGAGGTCGTACTGTCGCAGGAAACGCCAACGTCGGCGGCGCAGGTCGCGCTGCGACTGCGGCATAGGTCAGAGGTGCCGCCACGGGAGGACAGGGTTGAGCCAAAGGGAGCAAGTCGGCAAGTTCCTCGCGAATGGCTCTCCTAATGGGAGCAGCCAGAGATGCGTCAGGCTGTAGGTGCCACCTCCTCACGAATAAAATCCTTAATCTGAACGGAAAGTGAGGATTCTGGCGAGAAGTTGGAGGAAAGCGTGAGGCCCGAGAGAGAGTTGCCAGGTGTAACAGCGCAGGACCCTTTGTGGGCGCAGCTCATCGAAGCTCTGGCAAAGAGTGACGACAGATGCGACAGATGAAGGGTTTTGCGCGAGAAGCATTTGAAATGCGTCGTCCTTGATGCCCTTGATGGTGTCCTCTTCACTTATGGTAGAATCGACGCGGGCGCAAATATCCACGACATCCTCTATGTAGCTGGTGTACGTCTCGCCGGGCTGTTGAGCGCGCTGGCGTAGACGCTGTTCAGCACGGAGCTTTCGTAAGGCTGGGTGGCCGAAGACTTCCGTGAATGCTGTCTTGGAAGCGGACCAGGTTTGGAGTTCCCGCTCATGATTGTGGAACCAGAGGTTCGCAACGTCAGCAAGATAGAAGATGACGGAACGTAACTTCGTCTGGTCATCCCCACTTGTTGTGAACACTGACGCGCTCATAGGTAGACAGCCAATCTTCGACGTCCGTCTCACCGGCTCCACTAAAGACAGGAGGGTCCCGCTGCCGCTGCACGGCGCCGTAAATGATGGTAGTGGCGGAAGCTGCAGGCGGATTGTTGGTAGGCTCGAGCATGGTAGCGGCTGAAGCAGTCGGCAACGTTCGGCTGCGAAGTTCCAGGGTGAAGTCGGGGATTGCAGCACCTTCCACCAAATGTCATATGGCGATTTATTAGACAATGATGTCTCACGCAATCGAGGCAGTCCACGAACGCTGATGGCGCACACAGTGACAGACGCAAGAGCATTTCTTCCTCTTCTTTACTACAACAGTATTAATTGCCAGATATTGGTCATTACATTCCCATAGCATGTGGAGAAGCGATGCTACTCGAGTCTTGCAGATCTTGCAAGTGTTACTAGGGTAGGTGTCTGGGTAGATCCTGTGGTAACGTGTTAGTGAGGGGTAACTGTTTATAACAGGTGAAGGGGGTGGTTGCCTGTGCTCTGTTTAGGTTGTGATGAAGGACGGGAAAGCTCTTCTTTCTAGATGGAATGATTCGGTAAGGTCGTTGTAGCTGGTGAGGCGATTGCGTTCCGCGCGTGCACCTGCGCTGTCTCCGGCACGGTTGACAAGGCCTCGTGCTACGGAGGTTGGTGAGGGGCGGATGTACGTCGCCGGCGTGCGCTGGGAACCAGACGAGAGTGCATTGGTTTTCAGGTGAGTGAGGATGTGCAGTGCTTGTTCTGAAATACGACCTTTGATGTAATTGCCGATTGCCGTGCGGGAATCGCTCACGATGTTGTGGCAGTCCGGATCGCGGGTAGACAGGGCGATGGCCACTTCCTTCGGCCGTCTTCGCGTTTTGGGTTACGATGCTGGCGGCATGTTTGAGCGAACCACCTACTCTGGTAGCCTCCGCGAAGCGGTACCCGTCTTGGTATTCAGCTTCGTCGATGAAAGTGACGCCCGTGGTGTCGCCATAGGCTTTAATGAGGGAGGCAGCCCTTGCCTTCCGACGTTCTTTATTGTAGTCCGGGTGCATGTCTTTGGGGATAGGGTCGGAAGTAGCCAAGTCTGTACACCGCGTATAATTGGGTATTTGTCTCCTTGTTGACGGTGGTAGGTGATGGCGAGTTTAGTTAGAATGTGCCGGACCGTCTCTGTGAGGGTGAGACACTCCAGATGAAACCGACGCTGTGCTTCGAATAATTCGTCGAGAGTGTTATGGAGGGTGTTATTTCTCAGAGAAATAGATATGCAAACGATAATGTTAATCCGGAGTGATAGTCTGGTATGGCCCTTCAAGTGCTGGATGAAAATTATGGTACTTTAAAATACCGTCAGCAGCACCGTAACTATAAGGGAGTATACCAATTAGAACTCCCTTACCCGCAGTGGCACAGACTAACATATCAGTGTATGTTTTACGATGTATCAGTTCATTAAAGAACATTTGCAGCGTTACAATCACAAGTTGAAAATGATAACGATCTACTGTGTGAGGATAGTGCAACATTGCCGCTAATCAGAGCACGAACAATCGTAGGCGTACTCTTGAGAGACATGACAACGGCTATGCTGATATGTAATGCCTATACCGGTAGGTAATAAACAACAAGAAAGAAAATGGGTATACACGTCATGTAAGTCCCTGAGTGCAGAAGCTGTTGTCTTTTGAATAATATACATGCTTTCAAAGGACGTTTAGCCCAGTCGAGGGTGGCAATATGTAATCTCCCAAGATTAGGATAATTGGAAACTTAAAGTCCACTTCGCTGATAAGCAACAGCGGTGGTAAATAATTGGGGAATGTATTTGCCTTTCAGGGAGCACAAATGCGTTGCATCCACAGTTACTGCCGTTGATGTCTTAAAAAGCATTTACTCTAGGAGCATGCTCAAAGGTTGTTCTGAGTGAATTCTTCAATCTCAAAGTTTTCTTCACAGTCGCACTTACATTGTGTTTCACATACCTTTATCAATACTTATAGAATTGGAACATCGCAGGAAGGAGGAACCAGGATCTACAACTTGCACTAACATGAACAGTGCAGTATGTGTACTGGGCGTTTACCTAACAAAATACAATTGATATTATAAGTGTCGCAATATTATTAAAGCCATGGCGGTGCCCAAAGAGATTGTGTAGTTTGTTGCGAAAAACAAGAAATGCTTGCGTCTGTTACCTCCTATATTAATTCTATATTTGGCTTGATGCCTGCGAATTACGAACTAAGTGACACATAAGCCGTTTGGGAACGGGATATATGGAGAGCTAAATTGTGTTAAAAAAACAAGCATATCATTATGGGGCCTAGTGTTTTGACCTGATCACATTTACAGTAGGTTAGACGTCGACAGCGGGAAAGGTGCTTGACCAGGGGAAGATACCATGGTCACATTTTGCAGGTATTTTCTTCTTGCACAGGTCTACTCGTTGAGGTCTTCTTGGAAACCAGCGTTCAATAGAACATATTGTAATGAAATTGGATTCTGGGGTTTTACGCGCCAAAACGACGATTTCATTATGAGGCACGCCATAGTGGATTTCTCCGAATTATGACGACCAGGGGATCATAATGTGACCCCAATGCACGGAACTCGAATAATTTTGCATTTCGCCTCCATCAAAATGCGACCGCCGCGGCCGGGATTTGAACCTGCGACCTCGTGCTTAGCAGAGCAAAACCATAGCCGCTAACCCACCGCGGTGGTTAACACATTGTAATCATACGTAAAACACACATGACGGCGCTGCAATCAATTTTCGGGAAAAAAAAAAGTTGTGATGCTATGTCCCTTCGGCTTCTTTGCAGCCCGCGAAACTACCACAGAAAATCATACCTGGGTAACTAAAAGAATACATTTTTAGGAGTGCTCTTCAACTTTGTTCAACTTTTCAAATGAAACTTTAAAGAATTTAGGGGTTTTACGTGCCAAAACCTTGATATCATTATGATGTACGCCATAGTGGGAGACTCCTGATTAATTTTGAACATCAGAGGATCTTTAACGTGCCCACTCCGCACGGAACACGGGCATTTCGGCATTTGGCACCCATCAAAATGCGGCAGCCGTGGCCGGTATTTCATCCCGAAACATCATAACTAAGCCACAGCGCTGGGTGAAATGAAACATTATCAGTAGAATGCGCATTTACGTCGAACACCACATGCTTTTAACCACGCTCAGCGCACCAATATTTCGACTAGTTAAATGCGGCTATTAATAACATTCCACTAGCTACAATTATCCCCAATCTTATATTAGAGCCACAGCTTGATTGTCACTTAAGAGATGCATAATATTGATGGAAAAATGATAAAGCCATCATAGAAATTTTTGCTTTAGCGACATGTTGCCTTTCGCGACTGTTCATGACTACGTGATACACAGTTTCTCTAGAGATGTTGCGCGCATCAATTTTCGTTTCGACATTATCTTCACCCTCCATTATTTACTAAATTTCCCCCTCTGCTCTTCAAAGCACGTTCGATCAGAGCCAGCATCTGGTAGTAGCTGAACGCCACGACTGATATTCCACCCTTGCCTTCATCGAGTCGAATGACATTCACAAAATACAATTTTCCTGCATGCCAATCTGCATTTTCGCGGTCTTATAGCTAGGGTCACGAACTCCCACTATTTATGCAAAATTGTGCTAACTTATCGCAAGCCACCACCATCTCACTGTCGTGGCGGCAACTATACTCAACACCCTCTTACGAAGGCGATTTGCTTCATTTCGCAAGAGTTACCAAGATTTCGCGTTGCCTCACCCCTTCATACTTCGTTCACCATGACCTGAGAGCCCTTCTGAGCCCAGTGTACGTGTCGTATTCTTCCCGTGGATGCTTCAATGATATCTCAACAACACTGAAAGCGGGTTGTGGTGCGCTTCGCAAAATAAAGAATATTTTGCCCACTTGGTAATTTAGGAAAAATATCTCATTCGCTGTGACTGAACAGGTAAAATGTAACAAGAGGAGAAAAATAATGTACAAGCCTTGAAGTCGAAAAAGAAATGACTTCTTCCTTGTAAACACTATTTCCTCAGGCGCGTGCATGACGACAATGTCAGTGACGATGTCATAGGTGGACATATTGTTGCGAAGAGGGAGCCCGATGCACCAACGTATGTACACCAATTTACACAAGGAAAAATTTGCAGTAATCACGGAGGCTGGTTCAAAGGTCGCCGCTTCAGTAGACAGTCTAACTTCCTGTTTGCGCCTCTCTCTTGCGCGCACGGTCCTGTCCATATACGTAATGCACCGTAACATAATCCCCACGGCTGAGCGCTGTTTCGGCGCGTGTTAGAATGATAGCTAACTAGAGGAAGAGCGAGGCTTTAAACGGGACACGTGGACGGCGTCAGTTCGTAGCTGGTATGAGCAGGGCGTGTCTTCAACGAGGGCGATTTCGTAATTTAAATCCCTTAATCGTAGCAATACCCGGTAGGGTTCGGCAGCAGTTTTTCGGACAGGCCGACGTGGCGACTAGGAGTCCACAGAAGAACGAGATTTCAGGAAGAGAAGTGAAAGTTCTGGTGGCGACTGTCGTAGCGAGTCTTTCAGCCGCTGTAAGTCGATCAAATGTAAGAAATCCGCTGGGCCATACGAGCTCGACCAATTGTCTGATGGGCGTACTTCTTGGTATGTCGCGACACCGAATGTAGCAGGGTGTCGAAAGGCAGAGTTAGATGGCGACCAAACAAGACGTAGAAAAGCGAGAAACTGGTGCTATCATGACGTGACGAATTGTACGCAAATGTCATGACACGGAGGGCTGTCCCAATCGCGATGGTCTGCTGAAACGTACAGCTGTAGCGGGAAAAGATTAGCGCACGTGACCAATCACCCGATCAGATAAATTGAGCGGCGAAAGCACAGCGCATACAAAGGTTAGAACCACGTGGAGATCCCTTTGAAGATACGGTGCGCGCGGCAGCCCGCACCGACGCAAAGTACAAGTCCGCAGTTGTAGGCAGAGTAAAAGCTGCCCCCCCCCCCCTCCCTCCCGCACTGCCTTCCCACTTTACTTCTTTCGCTTGGGAAATTGAGTCGCCAGTTCCTCGTGCGCCCGGTTGCAAGATACGCATTTGGTGCTGCGGCACAGCGTCGCCCCCACCCCTCCCATACCTCCACGGCTTTCGCGCGACGGAAGAAGTGGCGTTCCCTCTCCGCCGTGCGTTCACTCTCCGTGATAGCGTGCGTCCCCCGTCCATATAATCGCTATCGCATTAATATATAAATTCACCATAGCAATAGTCACTACAGCAGACCCACCATACTCACAGATTCGCTGGTTTGCATCTTCGCAGTAGTGGAAGCACTCCGATTTTTAACAGCGGAGCCGTTGTAGGTCGAGGCTGCGCCGTCCGTCCGTCCACCTGTGTTACGCAGGTCACGTGACCAGAAGAGGATGAGAGCCGCGCCGGCGAGGGGCAGGTGATATGAGCAGCCGAGGAGGAGAGGCGACCAATGAGAGGCGGCGCAGGGCCCGAGGAGGAGAAGCGTTGGGTATAAGAGAAGGTGTTTCTGGGCGGCGCGCCCTTTCGAGAGAAAGCATTAGTTATATTAAAGAATTGTACAGTTTGCTTACACAAAAACCAACATGGCTCAGAGTGATGACTGAGCTTGCGAACCACAAGCATGTTTAGCTGCCGTACCATCCAACCAATGGCAGACGCTTTTATCCTGACCCTCATGTATTGTTAAAATGTCTTGTTTTGTACGTTTTCAAGTGTGTAATAAAGGGGGGAAAAGCGCAGAGCTGCTGCCGACACCGTCTGCGTTTCCCCGCGTTCGCGCTGAACGTGGGCGGTGTACGTGACTGCAGCCGATGCCTCTGGCGGCGGCTTGGGAGGTTTCGACCAGAGAACTCCACACTTGTCGAGTAGCGTCGGAAGTCGCTGCCTCATCTCGCCTCCAATGTATCAATACAACATAAGTTCGTGTAGTATATCTGTGGTTACACAATTGCAACACCTGCAACACATGCACATGTAACAGTCGTAACATTCGGTATTGCTAACACAGCTTCGCTGTTCGACCATCTTCACGGAGTGGAAGGGATTTTTACAGGGAAAGCTGCAAATCGCTAGGCGATTCAAAAAACCGTTCGTCCCATGTTTCTCTAAACTTCTCCATTGGCTGCGCCGTCAGTTACGTCGTTCTCTACGTCGCACCCAAGCGCACGTGCTATTGGCAGCGCCGTTAATGACGTCGTTCTCTGCGTCATACCTGCTCTGCCCGCAACGCTGGCGCCTCGGCTCACCGTTGTTGCATGCGTTCCATATCTCGATTTAGCTCGGCGTCCTGGTTAGCAGCGACCGCCCGGCTTTGGCGCTTGCGTTCCACTTCGCGATTTCAACGTGGAAGTTTCGTCGCAGCCGAAGCCAAAGTGCCGCTCGAGAAACTCCCGCCGAAAGCGGTCGTTGGCCCCAGCGAACGCGTTCCGCCATTGCCACATTGACGCTGCTCTGCCCGCAAGGCCACCTCCTCGGCTCGCCGTTCTCGCATGCGTTCGATATCAAGAGTTAGCTCGGCGCCCTGGTTAGCAGCATCCGCGCGCCATTGGCGCTTGCGTTCTACTAGAAACACAGACATGTAATCAATAATTGAGAAACGCGTATACAGCGTCAAATTAAGCCACTGTTAAACACCGGGGCCACAGGTTTCCGCTTCTCTGGTTGACCATCTGTACGGAGTGCTTAGGCGGTTATTTTTGTAATGTTCCGAAATTAGGATTGACGATGTCATCGCACTCGTTATTCATAACTTATGCGATGCTATAACAAAAGCGAAGTGAGACTCAGAGGGAAAGAGAAAGAGAGCAGATTTTAATGAAGACAAGGGAGGAGAGGTCGGCCTGGAGAGCGTGTCTCTAGCCTGCTACTCCTCACTGGGGTAAGGGGAAGTGGGAGATACAGAGAGAGGTAGGTGGCAGGTGATTATGATACCGTGCAATGAACTACTATTTACACACGTTGTCCAATACGCGGTTGTGGACTTTTCACACACTACACGCAGGAGTAGTGTTGTCCTCACAGAACGTCATCGCACAAACACATTTCGCGCACTGCACACTGCACAGGTCCTAGAGACGACCGTCTAAGCCCGTCTCACACACAAAGTTCAAAAGTGATCTTATGGTGCGCTGGGCATGATCAACGCTTCTCCATGCCCCTAAAACCTTGGCTTCCGAAAAGGGGCGGGAGTCCAAACAGTCAACACTACTCTTTAGTGTCCTTCGCTCGGCCGCATATTGAGGGCACACGTAAAGTATGTGTTCTATCGTCTCGGGAGTGTGACAGACGCTACAATCAGGGTCCCGTTCTCGTACAATCTTGTGAAGGTATTTGCGAGTGTACGCCAGACCAAGCCGTAATCGATGGATTAGTGTTTCCTGGCCTCTCCACATCCGAAGTGGAAGTCGGAATCGCAAACCGGCGTCAAGTCTATGGAGGCGCTCTTGCCGATGTTCGGGGTTGTCCCATTGTCGCACCATAGACGTTTTGATGGAGTTGCGTAGCAAGGCGTTGACGTCATAACGGCAAAAGGGAAGTTTTATAATCTTCCCCTCAGTGTGCGCCATTTTTGCTTCCTCGTCAACCTGCTCGTTTCCGGCCACGGCGGCCGCATTTCGATGGGAGCGAAATGCGAAAACACCCGTGTACTTATATTTCGGTGCACGTTAAAGAACCCCAGGTGGTCCAAATTTCTGGAGTCCCCCACTATGGTGTGCCTCATAATCAGAACTGGTTTTGGCACGTAAAACCCCATAATTTAATTTTTAATTTTCCGGCTATTCCACAGTGGCTGGGAATCCACTGCAGTGCAATGTGCGAATGAGACGCCTCAGTAAGCAGAGCCATGATGTCGTAGATTATAGGGCTATATGCGCTTCTGGGATTCATATAATTGCTTAAGAGTTGCAGCGCCGGGAAAGACCTATAGGAAAAATGACACCATGAGTGGATCATAATCAATATGTCAACTTTGTAAACTGTCGTACAAGCAGTAAAATAGCCGGGGAAGATCTGAGAAAGCTTGACGGCGTTCAAACAGAATATTCTCTCTCTATCTGATGATAAAACGAATGTAAAAGTTTTATTAGAGATCGGATCAGCGCAGCGTCGACAGTCAAACGAGGCACAGCTTTCAAGCACGAGCGCCGTTGCGAGCAAAAGCGCTGGACCCACTAGCGTCTGGGCCCACTAGAGCCGGACCCACTAGCGTCTCTCTTCGCTACAATTACCCCGGGGGTGATAAGGGAGCCGTCTGGCGACCTAACAGCTGGTCAGGATGACAGGATCGTAGTATGGCTTGAGGCGGTCGACGTGGACAATGTCTCGTCCACTACGGCGCTGGTCCGAAGACGGTTCAACTGGTTCGATGACGAAATTCACGGGAGATGTGCGTTCGACGATGCGGTAAGGGCCTTCATACTTCGGGAGTAGTTTCGATGAGAGGCCAGGGGTGGTGAACGGGACAGAGAGCCACACAAGCGCGCCAGCCAGAAAGCAAGGTGACCGCGGAAGTGGAGTCGCCACGAGTGCTCTTCTGGCGCTCTTGGTCGTTGGAAGTAAAGGCACGTGCGAGGAAACGGCATTCTTCGGCATGCCTTGCTGTGGCAGAAATAGGCGAGCCCTCGGATGCATCCGGCCGGTAAGGTAAAATTGTGTCGATGGTGTTTGACGGGTGCCGACCGTATAGTAAGAAAAAGGGCGAAAAGCCAGTGGTGCTCTGAGTAGCAGTGTTGTACGCGTAGGTGATGAAGGGCAGAATGGCGTCCCAGTTCGTGTGATCGGAGGCGACGTACATGGAAAGCATGTCGCCGAGCGTGCGATTGAAGCGTTCTGTGAGGCCATTGGTTTGGGGGTGGTACGCCGTAGTTGTGCGATGGATAAAGTGGCACTCTTTAAAGGGACACTAAAGAGAAACCGGAAGTTGAGCTTAAATGGTAGATTATGCTTTCACGATCACAGCCATACCATTCTTACTGCAAACAGATGTTTAATAAGCGAGAAAATAGCGAAAAACTGAAGGATAGGTGCAGCCGCCCCTTCGAAATTCCCGCACTACACGTTCGTGACGTCGGAGATTACAAATGCAGGCCGGTCGCGATTGGTCGAGAGCGATTTATCGCTGTTAATAAAACACAAAATGAAACACACCTTAAACGTACATAAACAGCATTTGCCAACTTTATAAACCGTTTCAAGCGAGGAAGTACAAGTTTAGCACAAAATTAAATAAATAAGAAAGAAATGGCATGGCGATACATGCGGCCGTGATAGTTTCGTAGTTTCGTTTTTGGTCAATGCATCGTCGCGGACGCCTGTTCCGCTCCACGGTGTTTTGTTGCGTGTTGCGTGGCTCGCAAAACGTTGACTTCGCGGGAAACAGCCAGAAAATGCCTCGTGTGTGTAGTGTTGAGGGCTGTATAAATGGCCCAAGGCGCTTGTTCAGGGGCAATGGCAGTGTTGGCTCGATTGTGTCCTTTCATGTGGTGTCGCGCGGAGAGCCCCGGCTCCCCGGCGTTCGCAATGGCTCAGTGCTCTGCCGATGATAAAACGGCAAAAGAGCCAGAGAAACCAATGGTGTGCTTTCTGCTTTTCTCGCCCTTGGATTATGTGTATAATCTTGCCCTCGGAAAGTATCTTGGCGTGCCCCAGAGGACAGTTCTTTCTCGAGCAGCTGTTCGCTCAATGCGGCCTTAATCAAACCCTCTCTACCGGTGCCCCTGCAGCAGCAAACTGGCGGCTCGGTGAGTGCTGAATGTCATTAAATAAAGCCACGAAATAACCATACCGAATACGTGCGCAACTTTCTACGCTTGTTCTGTCGGGAACATCGTCGCCTGGCGGACCGCACGCTTCGCCTTCCATCGACGAAAACGAAGCTCTGCTTTCTCACCGCCATCGCACGCGGAAACACCTACCGCTCGAGCACGGAGGATCGTTTCGCGCTCCGTTTCACTGAATATCGCTGAAATGCAGTCCTGCTTCCCTGGCAAGCTCTTCGTTGGAAGGTTCAGCGGCAGCAACGGTATCCATCGCGGCCAACGCAAACGCAGCGGCCATGCATGCAGCCATGATGCATCCAGCGCCTCGGCCGTTTACGCAAGCGGTGACGTATCATGGCGCATTCTGATTCGCTGAGAGCAATGCAATCTGTGACGATACTACTTCAGCGCCAAATCTGGGGTGAGAGAAATTGAGGAAGAGATATTTGGCCTTTGTTTACGAATTTCTCCGCTAATAACTCATATTTTTGCGCACAACAAAAACCGCATGCATTCCTGAAGGTCCCTCTTTTATTCCAGCTGAACTTCCTGTTTCTCTTTAGTGTCCCTTTAAGAATGCCTTCAACCACTTCCGACAGGAAGACACGTCCGCGATCACCGAGCAATTCCTTGGGTGGACCGTGCCGCAGGATGAATCGGCAAAGCAGGAATGAGGCAACATCGCACGCTGTAGCTGCTGGGAGAGCGGTGGTTTCGGCATATCGTGTGAGGTGATCTACTGCCACAATGGCCCAGCGGTTACCAACCGACGTTAAGGGAAGTGACCCCCGCAGGGGCGTCTGCGTAAGCAGGCGTTTGGTGAGTTGCGCCACCATGTACCCGAGCACACGAGGGTTGGACCCTCCCGCGTTTAGCCGTGCGCGGCTTAGCCGTGTCCGGGGAAAAGGGGATCCTGGGGGTTGAGCTGATGCCGAGTGTTTGGACCTTTAAGGCCCCTCGGCGGAGGCAACACACCCCTTTGGCCTCGGCTTCACGTAGACGGCACCCCCGGACTGACCCACCCGGGGGAAATCGGTAGTTGCCTTTTCCTGTCTCTCTCTCCAATCTTCGTCTTTCTCTCTCGCCTCTTCATCTCTCCTGTCTTCTACTCACTTCCATATTACTTCCGATCTTCTTGGCAGCGAGGGTTAACCCTGTGTGAGTAACCAACCTAGGTTATTTCATATTCAGTTATAGTGGTGACGTACAGCTGGCGTCTGCGGGACCTGTGTTTACAGGCCCTGCAGCGTCCCCTTGTTGGGCTCCATGGTGGATGGCTGGCGTTGCTGCCGAAAAATCCATATATCCTTATGGCTAGTTCCTTCGCATCACTCCCTGATCACCGTCTGAAACGAGGGCGCACCGAAGACGTGTTCCAGTTCTTTGGACATCAAAAACAAAGCTTTCCACGATTCCATGTAATTCACTCGGAAAAAGCAGGAAAACAAGTCGAACAATCTCCCCTTTTCTAGTCTCTAAATCGCTTACTGATGCTCTTGGGCCAGGTTATAAGGCATCGAGGATGGCCAGTGGTGATCTCCTCTTGTAGCTCCATGATCAGAAGCAATATGAAAAGCTGCCTAGTCTAGTCTCCTTTGGGGACATCCAAGTAACTGTAACCCCGCACCGCACCATGAACACCACCCGTGGCGTTGTCTCAGACGACGATTTGTTGGAACTCACTGAAGCTGAACTCTTGGAGCGCTTTAGTGAACAGAATGTTATCAACGTTAAGCGAATTAAGATGAGGCGTGACGGAAAAGAAATCCAGACCAAGCACCTGATACTCACTTTCAATTCAAGTGTTCTGCCCGAGTCCATCGAGGCCGGGTACATCAAACTTCGTGTGAGGCCATACGTGCCAAATCCTCTGAGATGTTTTAAGTGCCAGCGATTTGGGCACAGTTCACAGAACTGCCGAGGGCGGCAAACTTGTGAGAAATGCAGTAATCATGAACACACCTCTGAATCCTGTGAAAACTCTCTTCACTGTGCTAACTGTAATGGGGAGCATGCCGCGTACTCGCGGTCCTGCCCATGCTGGAAGAAAGAAAAGGAAATTGTTACAATTAAAGTAAAACAAAACATTTCGTTTAAAGAGGCTCGTCGGCAGGTGTCCTACCTGCCAAAAACCAGCTTCGCCGAAGTGGTGCGTCAGGGGGCTGCACCACAACGGCCTTCGGCAGCCGCCTGGCACACGCGTAGTGAACCAGCGGTGACGCCATCCGCCCCCTTGGCGGGCGCAGCCAGTACTGCTCCGCCATCCAAAGAGGGCCCATCAACCTCCGGGCTGGTGGGCTCCAAGGCCCCCTCTTTCGAGGCGAGGCTTTCAAGGCAACCACATCGCTCGAAAGAGCGCGTGTCCAGCGCCTCGCAAGAGGCCATGGACACAACACCGAGCGGCGCGATTCCATCGACCGCTCCAAAAAAGAAAAATCTCGTGTCACGGCGCCTGGAAAGGGCCCGTGAGCTAACTTTATATTCTTGAACACACAGCATAAAAATCTATCAAAATGAACACACAAATCCTACAATGGAATGTGAGAGGACTTCTCCGTAATCTCGATGATATCACAGAACTCCTCCATAAATATACGCCAAAAGTGCTGTGTGTTCAGGAAACACATCTAAAACCTACACAAACAAACTTCCTCAGACAATATGCTATATTTCGTTAAGACCGTGATGATGCTGTTGCCTCGTCCGGAGGTGCAGCAATAATTGCAGATCAATGTGTTGCATGCCAGAATCTCTCTCTTCAGACACCACTAGAGGCGGTGTCTGTGCGAGCGATACTTTTCAGCAAGTTGGTAACAATCTGTTGTATTTACGTACCGCCACACTATAAACTCGGCAAAACGGAATTTTACGCGCTAATTGACCAGCTCCTGGAACCATACATAATTGCCGGTGATTTTAATGCCCACAGCACTCTGTGGGGAGACTCCCGGTGTGACGCCCGGGGTCGGCTTATAGAGAACTTTTTATTAACCTCTGGTGCGTGTCTCTTTAAAAAAAAGAGACCACCTATTATAACCTCCACCATAATTCAATTTCTTCTATAGATCAAGCGATTGGCTCTGCTACCCTCCTTCCTTATATAGAATGGAATGTCATTAAGAATCCATTTAGCAGCGACCACTTCCTTGTGACGTTGACCTTGATAGAGGAACATGACAGTCTACCCGACGACCCCCGTTGGAAAATAACATCAGCTAACTGGAAAGGTTTAGAGAGTCCACCTACTTAACACAAGATTTTATTAACCATTTTAGTACTGATGTCGCAGTAGCGTATTTTACCGGTTTTATCCTCGACGCAGCTGAAGAATTCATTCCACAAACCAGAGGTTTCTCATGTAAAACACGGGTTCCCTGGTGGAATGAGGAGTGTAGGCAGGCACGAAAGAAACAGAACAAAGCCTGGGGCGCACTGCAATCCCAGGGACGGCGTACACGGCGACAGGCAAGGAGGGCTAGCTGGGAGAGGTTCCTCTGTGGCATAACATCCTACACCCAAGAGTCCAAAGCATGGAATGGCCTAAGAAAGCTAAATGGACAGAAAATCCACCCATTGCCTTTAGTTGACGACCAAGGGAATACCTTGGAAGACCAGGCCAACGCTCTGGGCGAGCACTTCGAGCGTGTGTCAAGCTCCATGCATTACTCAGAAGCATTCATAAAATATAAACAAATAGCTGAACTTAAGTCACTGGATCGTAAATGCCGACCGAATGAACCATACAACCGTCCATTTAATATTGCCGAACTGAGAGCTGCCTTGAGCGCATGGAGCAGCTCTACACCGGGAGCTGATAGAATCATGTATGACATGGTTAAAAACTCACACACTGACACGCAGATGACACTTCTGGGCCTTTTCAACTCTATCTGGGCTGCCGGATACATCCCATCCTCATGGAAGCAAGCTATTGTTATTCCAGTTTTGAAGCTGGGTAAAGACCCTTCCTTGGCGGCAAGTTACCGCCCGATAGCTCTCACAAGCTGCCTGTGTAAGCTTTTTGAAAAAATGATTAATCGCCGACTTATACATTTCCTTGAACTGAACAATATGCTTGATCCCTATCAGTGTGGCT
Organism: Dermacentor silvarum; assembly: GCF_013339745.2. Lineage (NCBI taxonomy): Eukaryota > Metazoa > Arthropoda > Arachnida > Ixodida > Ixodidae > Dermacentor > Dermacentor silvarum. Next base: position 64,415,280 of record NC_051162.1, read on the forward strand.
TCAGAGAAGGGCGGTCCACAACTGATCATCTTGTGCGAATTGAAGGACATATCCGTGATGCATTTCTACACAAACAGTTCCACTTGTCGACATTCCTTGATATGGAAAAGGCGTACGACACAACTTAGCGTTACGGAATTTTACGAGACTTGTCGGGAATGGGCATCCGTGGAAATATGCTAAACGTAATATAAAGCTATTTGTCTAAACGTACCTTCCGTGTGAAAATCGGCAATGTTCTATCACGTGAATTCATACAGGAAACTGGTGTACCTCAAGGAGGTGTGCTCCGCTGCACACTGTTTATCGTGAAGATGAACACGCTTCGTGCCTTACTACCGCCAGCTATTTTTTATTCTGTCTATGTAGACGTCATACAAAGAGGTTTCAAATCCTGCAACCTCACAGTCTGTGAGAGACAAGTACAACAGGGCTTGAACAAAGTGTCCAAGTGGGCAGACGAAAACGGATTCAAGGCAAACCCCCACAAAAGTTCTTGTGTTCTTTTCACCAGGAAGAAAGGGCTTGTTGCAGATCCCACTATCGAAATGTATGGACAACGAATACCTGTCAACAAAGAGCACAAGCTCCTAGGCATCATACTTGATTCTAAACTTACTTTCATTCCACATATAAAATATCTTAAGGTGAAATGTCTAAAAACAATGAACTTACTAAAAATTTCATCTCGCACATCCTGGGGTAGTGACAGGAAGTGTTTAATGAATCTTTACAAGAGTCTCATTTCATCACGATTGGACTACGGTAGCGCGGTATATCACTCTGCCACCCCTAGTGCTCTGAAGATGCTGGATCCCGTCCACCATCAAGGTATCCGCCTGGCCACTGGCGCTTTCAGAACAAGTCCCATTGAAAGTTTATACGTCGAATCAAATGAGTGGTCACTCCATCCGCAGAGAACATACACCAGCCTCACATATTTCCTTAAAGTCCGCTATAATCATCAGCATCCATGTTTTAATACCGTTAACGATATGACGTGTGCTACACTTTTTGGTAATCGTCCCTCTATAAGACAGCCTTTCTCACTGCGTGTCAGGGAGCTTAGCGAAGAAATGGATATCCCACTCCACGAATATCGCTTAATGCCTTCAGCCAAGCTGTTACCACCTTGGGAGTGGCAGGTGGTAGCAGCTTTGTAGAGGTTACAACGCACGCTTCAGAGGTTGAAATCCGAATGCATTTCCTAGAATTACAGTCCAAGTACCCGTGCACAGAATTTTACACAGACGCTTCTAAATCACATGCCGGAGTATCTTATGCAGCCGTCGGCCCGTCCTTCTCGGAATCCGGCGTGCTTCACCAAGAAACAAGTACCTTCACGGCTGAGGCCTACGCAATATTGTCAGCTGTAAAGCATATAAAGAAATCAAAACTTCAAAAACTATAATATTTACAGACTCTCAAAGCGTCGTAAAAGCCTTGAAGTCACCCTGTAATTAGAAAAACCCTGTTCTCATTGAGCTCTATTCTGTTCTTCGTAGAGCATACGCAACTAACCACCATGTCATTATATGCTGGGGGCCTGGGCACCGAGGCATCGAGGGCAATGTTCATGCCGACCAAATGGCCACATCAGTCACAACACCCGCTATTAACCCTACAGCTGCTGTTCCTGCAACAGATTTGAAACCTTTCTTGCGAAAGAAACTGCAAAGCCACTGGCAACGCTTGTGGGACGCAGAAACAAGTAATAAGCTTCATTTGATTAAGCCACAGTTAGGTTACTGGCCCTCCATAACGAAAACCCGGTGAACAGATATCCTATTCTGTCGTCTCAGAATAGGACACACGTACGGCACCCACAATTTTCTATTGAATGGTAATCATCCTCCAACCTGTGGTAGATGTGGCGACAGGCTCACCGTCCTCCACGTCCTCCTGGAGTGTCGGGAAGCCGAAAGAGAAAGAAAGAAACACTTTCCTCGAGCATATCGCTATTGTGTCCCACTGCATCCCGCCATGTTTCTTGGTAAAGAACCGCTCTTTAACACCAAAGCAGTCCTCGCATACTTGAAAGATGTTGTGCTACATGTTATTAGCCCAGTAAGTTCGCAGCGCATCCTCTCTCAAGAGGATGTTGCTGTGATAGTTTTTTTTATAGCACATGCCTGCAGGCTCTTGTGTCTCAAGGGCTCTGTTTAGGGACTTGTGCTTCTGGTCAGTTCTTGCATCTGTAATATTTTGTAAGTCCTATCATTCTTTCGCAATGCATTGTCCATGTCTATAGTACACATCATTAGTCATTGCCATAATCTTATTACGTATAAATTTTACGCACTTTACCGCGACTGTTTTTAGGCCCCTTTACAGCCATGCCACATCTAATGTTCATGTAACTGTCTATTCATATATCACTAACAAGTCATTACCATCGTCTTGGCGCTCTTTGGCCACATCTAGCCCTTGCGCCAATAAACCACAATAATTATCATCATCATCAAGAGAAGTGGCCCATACAAATAAATTCCAACGCGCCCGAATGGCCGGGTAGGGCAGGGTAGAGGCTGCAGACCAGCCGGCGAGAGCTGGGGTGAAGATTTCCGGCGCTGGCAGTCGGGGCAAAAGCGAACGAACCGTTGAACGTACTTGTACATTCCTCGCCAGTAGTAGCGCTGTCGAAGGCGCTGGTAGGTTTTGAAAACTCCCGAGTGTGCACACTGTAGATCGGCGTGAAAGGATGCGCAGATTTCGGAGCGCAGACTGCGAGGAACTAGTAACAACCGCTGGCGACCGTCTACGGTATAACTGCGTCGGTGAAGCATGTTGTCGCGAACCGCGAAATGACGAGCCTGACGACGCAACGTACGGGTGGTTGACTGTGGTGATGGGTCAGCAAGCAAGTCTATAATCGAAGCAATTCACGGGTCCTTGCGCTGCTCAGAAGCGATAGTCTCAAGGTTGATTGAAGAAACAGCGAGCTGGGATAGTGAGCCGCAGCATTGTCATCAGGCAAGGGAGAGCGTGACAGGGCATCGGCGTCAGAATGTTGGCGTCCGTTGTGGTACAGCACGCGGATATCGTAGTTCTGCAGGCGAAGTGCCCAGCGGGCAAGACGACCTGAAGGATCCTTCAACAATGACAGCAAACATAGTGCGTGGTGGTCCGTGACGACATCAAATGGGCGGCCATACAAATAAGGCCGGAACTTAGTACGAGCCCAGAAGATCGCCAGACATTCTTTTTCCGTGACAGTGTATTTGGTCTCGGCTTTCGTAAAGGTGCGACTGGCATAGGTGACGACATATTCAGGAAAGCCAGGTTTGCGCTGCCCAAGGACAGCTCCGAGGCCAACACCGCTGGCATCTGTGTGTACCTCTGTAGGGGCCGTCGGGTTGTAGTTATTGGGGGAGTCGTCAGCAAACGACGGATATTTTCGAACGCTTCCTCGCACTCTGACGACCACGAATGAAGGGGTCCGTTGTTTCCAAGGAGCTTCGTCAGAGGTGATATGATGGCGGCGAAGTTGCGAATGAAGCGTCGGAAGTTGGAACACAAACCTATGAAACTTCGGAGTTCTTTGATGGAAGTAGGTTTAGGGAATTCGGCGACGGCACGAAGCGTGGCTGGATCGTGGAGAATCCCATCCTTGGAAACGACGTAACCCAGTATCGTCAGCGGCCGCGCTGTAAATCGGCACTTCTTTAAATTTAGTTGTAGGCCGGCGTTTTGCAAACACGTCAAGACACGCCGGAAGCGTTGAAGGTGCGTGGAGAAGTCCGGAGGAAAAACAACGACGTCATCAAGGTAGCACAAGCACGTGCGCCATTTCAAGCCGCGCAGAACGGTATCCATCATGCGCTCAAAAGTTGCTGGCGCATTGAAAAGTCCAAACGGCATGACGTTAAATTTGTATAAGCCGTCGGGCGTGACAAAGGCTGTCTTCGGTCGATCGTCATCTGCCATAGGTACTTGCGAATACCCTGAGCGCAGATCGAGAGATGAAAAAAATTCTGCTCCTTGTAGGCTGTCAATAGCGTCGTCGATTCGCGAAAGCGGGTAAACGTCCTTAGGAGTGATCTTGTTGAGGCGCCGATAGTCCACACAGAACCATACAGAACCGTCTTTCTTCGTAACAAGGACGACGGGAGATGCCCATGGACTGTGGGAAGGTCGGTTCACATCGCGGCGGAGCATGTCGGCCACATTTTCATTAATCACGTGACGTTCAGTAGCCGATACACGATATGGGCGTTGTCGCAATGGCAATTGGGAGCCAGTATCGATGTGGTGCGTAACAGTTGACGTCCGGCCCAGGGAAGGTTGCCCGTTGTCGAAAGAAGCACGAAATTCTTGTAAGATGCACAGTAGCTGTGATCGCTGGCCCGGTGGAAGGTCATCGGCAATAGAAGACTCGAACACATCCATAGGCAATGGGCCAGACGTAGAAATCGAGCCAAGCGTGCTGTAACGGGCGCAGTATGGGTCTTCGGGAACGTCTGTAATTTGTACGTCTGCGATAGCTTCGTCACTGCCCAGACATTCTCCTTGGAGTAGCAACACAGGGTACGGGAACGGGTTACAAATAAATATAACAGTTGAGCCCTGTGTGATGTCCACCGTCGAAAAAGGTAGCAGTAGACCTTTTCGAGTGAAAAAGCGGCCAGACGGAGAAAGTAGTGCGATGGCGTCGTTGCGAGTGCCGTTTCGAGCAAAAGCGCTGGACCCACTAGCGTCTGGGCCCGCTAGAGCTGGACCCACTAGCGTCTGTCTTCGCTACACGAATCTTAAAAGACCATTGCATGCTACCTTGGAAGAATTGTGCAATCAAAAGCCGCCCTACCTCGTAACACTGCAAGAAACAAACACACAAAACGTCTGGCTGCAAGGGTAAAACGCCCATGTAAAAACAAAACGCACGGCAATCCTCACCAAGAATCTCACCGTACAGGAATTGGAACTGATCAACACACCGATCAAACATACCTTGGTAGAAGTCAAACAGGAGTGTCTTCGGAGGGACTGTGTGCAGTCTTCCCAAACCCACATTTGAGACTTCGACCCCCTAGTCCGAGAAATTAAGAAACGCCCCGATGGCCATCAAGTCGTTATAGTTGGGGACTTCAATGTCTCACCCACGGCCTGCGGATACCAGACCACCACGAAGAAGCGAGCTCGAGTACACGACACTGCACAACAGCACTAACTTACCATGCGAAACAACCCAATCCGAACCAATAGTGTCTCCAGAGACATAAACCCAGATCTCACTTTCACGCTAAACGTGCCCTCAGCACAATGGAAGCCCTGGGCAGTGACCACCATATCCTCCAACTAACCGTGGTTTACACTCGCAAGCCCGCCAGGGTTGGAACCACCCGCGTAACGGAGTGGAAATCACTCGTAGAAAAGCTAAATATCGAGACCACCATCGAGAACATAGATGACTGGCTGACGAAAGCCCTCGGCATAGTAGAACGCCACACCAACAGAATACAGCTGAATGAACTAGCGCCAGCCGTCGACAGGCACCTCATCTACCTCTGGAAAGCCAGAAGAGCTCTCCTCAAGAGATGGAAGAGGCAGAAGTAAGCAAGAAATTAAAGAAGCGAATCGCTCTCCCCACTTAGCAAGCAAAGACATACGCGGAAAACAGAACTGGCATGCATTCTGCGACAAACTCCTGCAAACCCTGAGAACAAAGACGACGTCGCACCTCCTGCGCGCTTTTCTCGAAACGGCTTTATAAGACGCAGCAGCGACAGCACCTCTGTTGGCTCGCGCACCACTATGCCGGATCGGAAGAGATTCGGATTCTGAAGCAGCTCTCAGAAACTATGGTAGCGGTCGCGTGTCGACAGAATCAATCAAGATGTCGAAGCGCCGAAGCACTCCAATCCAATACACATGAGTGACACTGGTACTTGGGAACGAGGGACTGCAGGGGAAGGAGGCGGCACACGCCTCGGCCCGCGTTCACGCCGGCTGGGCCAACCCTTCCTACTCTCGAGACGTCTGGCCTGCGTCAACGGGGGCTGAGACCGTATCAGTCACCTACTCAACGATCCTTCAACATCACATGCTGGAAGCGCAAGGTGTACCCACCACCTCATCCAAAGCTCAACAAAGAAGAAAGCACCACACTCAGAAGACTACATTGTTACACTTACACCCACGAAATACTGGTGCATAGAGAATACGCAACGCTACAAGGTTATCTCTGCGCACTGTGCGGCGTACGGGACACCTTGGCGCACCTGATCCTTGAGTGCCCATAGCACCTAGACACAGACGCATTGGCCTCACCGAAAGACTAACTTCAGACAACAAATGAAAGGCCTCACCGAAACGTGGAAGGCCAAGGTCGTCTTTGAGGACCTGGAGAAGCAACAATGCCTCTTCGCCGGAGCCAAGAAGGCAGTGAAGGCCAGAGGCTTCATGGAATTAGGAGACCTCCTATGTAGAGAATAACCGGGGCTTTCCCCGGGATGCTATTTCGAAAAGTTTATTCCTCTTACTCATCCTGTTTCGGGAATCTCTAGACTTGCTATCTGAGCTAATATGGAGCTCCGAATCAGTGAAGTTGATTTCACCAACCATTTGGCCTTGTACAACACGTCGAATTATAAGTAAGGTTGTGGGGACAATTCTGCACTAGTTTTATACGATATCTAGCAGTTGCCAACCAGACCTCCGCCGCACAGGAATTTTTACAGTTAAGGTGGATGCACTGATATTCGACAGTAGTGAGGCTACTGATCTCAATTTAGGGCTAGTATGTACAAGCGGAGCCGCTGCCATAGCATACAAGAGGAAATGACTACAAATCAGTGGTAGCTGCCGTCCGTGAGCAGCTTTGGTAGCTCATTGTTTGCGTTTTTTATTTCCTGCTTTGGTCGCATCTGCGTCGCGTAAAATATTTATCGCTCGATTTTCTTCCGGCGTTAAAAGACTTAATTAACACATGGCAGGGGCTATCGGCGTTTTTGCCGTATTCGATTGCATCGTTGCCATGACTTCTAGGCATGTAGTTATCATGGGGTCATTCTCTCGCGCCGGTGGAGCATCTTTGTAAAGAGTAGTGTCACCTTCAAACGTCACTGCGCTTATTTAACCCACCAAGTCTTGCATACTTAGGCAAAGGGGCGATTGCTAACTGTAATACGGTGCTTTCGATTGGCGGCACAATGGTAACTTCTACCGGATGCCACTTGACAATAAAATATCAGCCTCTCGAAGCTTGGAACTCAACGGCCCGGGAGGTGGCGTTGAAATAAGATCCGTTGAGATGGATATATAGGTTAAGGAACAGGCAAAACACGTGGGGCCTGCTTCCCCGCTGTGACAGGAACGCGATCCGCTGTCGTGTTCGTCAAAATATACCCGTTTGAATTTTTCTGTTTCGGGTCGTAGGAGGATGAATGTGTAGAAGAGAATAATTATAATTGCGAAAAACGGAAGAAATTGTTGTTAAAAGAGAAGCCAGGCGGACAGGACAGACGCTCACTAGTAATTGAGGATTTATTGAAACTTTCCTATCAGGAACAGATAAACTGATGCACGGGAGAGCCCGGACATACGCGTCGGAAGAACCGGGAAAGTGACAATTAGTAGAGTACCTGCTAGTACAGCATTTGGCATGGACATAGATGACTCATGATGTAGGATGGCACAATGTACTCCACTCAGCAGCGCTACGGCTCATCCTGGTCATCCCGCTTGAATAAGCTTTTCTGTTCACAGCCCCTGCGGTAGGAACAAAGCTACTAATGCACTTGTCCGGATCGTCGTTGGCACTACTGCTTTTGATGTACCTTTAAAAAGCGTAAAATCTCGCTTGGTGAGTGTCAAGTGTCACATGCACCTGTGTTAGTCATTATCACCTGTGTTTAGTCATTATCAAGTAACAGTGCAAATCTCGTTGTTTACCTGGAAAAGAACAGAATATCAAATTTATTTCACCATTTTCTTTTTTTTATGGTGGTGTTTTTGTCAACGATGTTGAACACGAAGTCACGCCAACTCCAAGCACCCTTGAGGTAAGATTATTCTCATTCGTCAGCAAGCCCATCGAAGGGGAGTTACGGTGTGGGGCTGAACGCTCGCTTACCCAACAACTGGTTGACTGTCTGATTCAGTATATAAGTAGTCATCATCCCAGATACTACGGGGTAACCACAGTGCAACCTTTCACACGTTGCACGGCCTACTGGTTGCAGCAGTAAATAAACGCCCCGAAAGATGCAGAAGTATGAGGAGCATACGAAAATTATTCTAAACATTTTATTCCCATTGAGAATTTAACACTCCAGTTTTCTTGTATAGTAAAGTGTTTTGGAGCAGGTAGAAAAAATCCTCATACTAAGGATAATTGTATTCTTAAGGCCCTTTTTTCATGTCGATAGATTTCCTGCAAAAACATGTAAGGCATGTCCTGCAAAAATTAGCCCAGGTGAAAACATAATTAGTTGGTTTTGATACTTACTTCCTAAAAGAATCAGGCTTCTGCTCTATCACTCGCTCTTTAGCTCTCGTTTAAATTATTGCCAACTAGTATGGGATACAACTACAGTCACTAAACTATTCAACGATGGTCACTAAAAAATGTATTAGGCATACTTTCAATGCGCATTTTGCGGCATTTACTAAAGTTTTATTCTGCAGTTCAAGAATAGGTAATCTACACCAGCAATACGTTAAGCAGGCAATTCAAATTGGAAACTCGTAAGAACATAATACGTTTGCGCATTTTAGCCAACTTAAGAATTAAGCATTTAAATATTACAGCACGTCACGCAGAAAATTGTGAGGTAGACACAGTATGAATAAACTCCGGAAAACAGCACTTGTCTTACACTCTTCTCTCTCTTCTGAATCAATATGACCTCAACAATTCTGACTTGTTTAATTTTTTCATATCAGGGTATCCGCAAGTTACTTACAGTGATGTAAAACTCAGAGATTTCGACTACTTGGCACTTGTTTTTATTAGGCAGCGTGTCTCAGTGTCAAATCGATACTCTCGTATCTAATTGTTTCATTTAGTTGTATGTCGTTGTTTCCAACAAGTTGATTTCTATACTGTTTTCTTGCATTCAGTGTACTTATTTTATATAGTTGTAACTGGATAGCATTCAGATTTTCACTTTTTTGAGAAAGTGTTTCGTATTTCATTTTTATGCAGAACGTAATGATTGCTTATACTCTTCTGTAACTAACTATTGGATTCACATTTCATTTCCTTAGTGTGTACCCTGTTGTACGACGCTGTATGTTAAGTGTCGATTTTTCTTTTATCTACGGAAGTATTGTTACCGCTCCGACAAGTTTCTACGGGGCTGTGAAGTAGTCAAGCTGTTTGAAAAACAGCGTTTTCTCACAGTCCTTCTTTCTGCATCTCAACAGAGCGAAAATAAACATGATTTGATATGATACCTCACCCCCTAAACCCATTGAAAAGGGCGTTTAAGCGAATACACTCATTTAAAAGGGTGATGTTTTTCTGGAATTTACCTCATTCCTCCAATTTGTGTTGTGTGGAAATGCACACTGCGTTCTATCTGTACTGCGATATATTTGGTAAATTCCCTAATCTAGCCTTTCGGACGTTCGACCAAGTAATCTAGAGCAGTTTTCCGACACGTTTGTAAAAACTGTAAAAGATAGGAAACAAATTGCGGCAGTACCCATCTCACGATCACTGTCAGTGGTAATGCGTGAGCATTGAAAAATATAGCGACACAACGTGTTGCCATCGTCGTAACGAGGTATGCATTACGCGTTCACAGCAGCGGGATTTCTTTTTCGCGCTTCCCTACTAGGGTGCCTCGATGGACTCCTGGGCCGCCGCTCCTCGCCCGCCGCGGGCGGCGGCCTAGAAGGACATCGAGGTACCCTATTCCCTACGAGCACACGGTGCCATGTAGCGCGCTCGTCTCGAAGCCTGCGCGTGGCATACGAAATGCATGGCGCGCCGGTGCGTGCACACGCTGAGAAACACGGCATGCGGCTCTTCTCTCGCGCTTCGGGTGGATGAATGCTATGAGCATCCGTTTCGAAAGGGGTGGTGAGTTGCGCCACCAACCTATATTTATATGTTGCCTAATGTCGTACCTATATTTATGATAAAAAAACGCATAGGCAGAATTTCTGGCATCAAACTTTTTGAACCATTCCTGGGAAATCTGTTTTTGTACGCGACCGTTGGTTGAGGTCTCCCCACTTTTCTGACACCACACCTCCAATCGCTTCTTCCTAATCTCTATTGCGCTCATGTATATTGCTATCCTCCTCCTATCCCTTAACCCAAGAGCTTCAAGAAGGCTAGAGGAGCCTAAGATGACACCTTGGTAGATATCTTCACATTCCAATAAAACACGTTCCATCGTTTCCCTAGCTTTACCGCAGCAAGCACAAGCGTCTTCCTCCTTGGTGTACCGCGCTTTATAACTACGCGTTCTGAGATATGCTGATCTCGCTTTGAAAAGTAAGGAGCGTCCCTTTGATTTATCATAAATCGTTTCTCATTGAGTTCCGAATGAATTTCCTTTGAGGTAGTTAATCATAGCAGGTTTCTTAATTCATTGCTACCACCCATGAGATTGTCTGGGCCTCTCTCTTTGCGTTTGACGTTCTTTATTGCCGTCTTGGTGACCATACGGTCGCATACTTGCTGGTAAGGTTCGTAGATTTCTTCCTCCCCTGCAAGTCGATGTTCTTCCCGTACAAATATATGAACACTCTCGCACCCCATTTACTTCCTCCCATGTTCCTCAGCCGTTCTTCAAAAATGAATTTTGAAGAACCCTCTCTTACATCAAAACTTGTCTAGCCGATATAACCCGGCACAGTTTCATTAGTACTCTTCCCGTAAGCGCCCAATGCGAGGCGTCCCAATGACCTTTGGCTTCCATCGAGTACTTATTGTACCGCTTCCTTCAAGCAAACAACCTTATTTCCACATGTAACACCAGGAATGATTACACCTTTCCACATACCCCGGAGCACCTCGTACGTATTGTGTCCCTATAGCGCGCGGTGTTTATTATGACCGCATCTATCATCCCTTTTGCTATTATTGTTATTTCCTGCGCCACCAGATATATACCGCCTTCGTTTATATTACACCCAGTATTTGCATTCTTTTACTCGAGCTATTTCCTGGCGCTGCATTAACACGGTTTGTTCAGTTTTCTCGACACGACACGCAGCGACATCTTGTGCACTTTTGATGATGATGATCATGGTTTATTGGCATCCCTTTTGAAACGGGGCGGTGACAAATAGTCACCTAGCCTGCTTTATTTTATCAGGTATACTATACATATGCTTTATCTAGCCTTTTTGTATACCTCTCTTTATTCATTTTTTTTCTTTTTCAAAATTTACCTTGTACCGCTACCTATGATTTTGGGAGATCAGGTCGTATCCATCTTTTCCCTGCTTTTTTCCACCTGTACTCTAATCGTCTCTTGCCTATCTCTACGGCTGATCTGTTGATGTTTCCTTCCGCTTTAAACTCAAGCGCTTCTGGAAGTTGCACGTTACTTACGGTTCTCGCTTGGTGGATCCCGTCACATTCCATTAGGATGTGCTGAGTGGTCTCTGGATCTTTACTGCAGCATACACATGCCTCATCTAGTTCCGAATATATGCTCCGGTATGTTTTGGTCCTTAGGCAACCGGCTCGAGCCTCAAATAGCAAGGCACTGCCCTTTGTGTTATCGTACAGATTTTGCCTTCTAATTTCTTTCTTCTCATTCTTGTAAATCTCCATTGTACTTTTTGTTTGCATTTTTGCATCCAATTCACGGTCTCTATTTCTCTTAGTTTCTTTCTGATGACTCCTGGTTGTCTATTTACAATTTCGATTATCCTGTACTTGGTTGCCAACTTCCTTGACGTCTTCCTCCATTCTGTGTCCACGCTTTTCATGTAGAGATGCTTGTGCACTTTAGCCGCCCATTTGTTTTCATCCATGTTCCTGAGCCTTTCTTCAAAACTAATTTTGCTCCGTGCTTCTCTGACTTCAAAAGAGGTCCAGCCCATGTCACCCTGCACTGCCTCATTTGTGGTATTACGGTGGGCTCCCAAAGCCAACTTGGCTACTGATCTTTGGTTAATTTCCAAAAGCGACAAGATATCCGATTTTAAGCACAGAATGGTATTTGCGAATGTTAGAGCTGGCACTATTACTCCTTTCCAGATTCCACGCACCACCTCATACTTATTGTGGCCCTACAGTATTCTGCGTTTCATTATTGCTGCATTCCGCTTCCTCTTTATTTTCAGATTATCTTGGTGGTTGCTAGAGTAATTCTTTCCCTTGTTTATGTGTACGCCGAAGTACTTATTTTGCTCCACTATGGGTATTACTTGCTGTTGAATTGACACCACGAAGTTACTCGTCTCTTCGTTAAAGATAATAATTCCCCATTTCTCTGTGCTAAACGTAAGGCCTAGATTTGAGGCTGCATTCCCACAGACATTTTCAAGTATCTGTAAATCTTTTTTATTGTCCGCTAGTAGCGCAATGTCGTCTGCATACATCAGTCCAGAGACCTTCTGCTGCACCACTTGTCCATTACGCATGTAGGATAAATCAAAACCCAATTCGCTATTTTCCAGTCGTCTTTCTATACGCTTGACCTAAAGCGTGAACAACAATGGTGACAGAGGGCATCCTTGCTTCAGTCCTTGGTGAATTCTCACCATTTCATTAACTTTTCGACCTTCCCATACCACTTGTACTTGGTATTGTCACGTAGTAGTGACGCTGAAGGAAACAGTCGTAAAACTGTGTACAACGAAACTGGTTGTTATTGGGCGAACCTGTGCCCACAAAAGGAAGGTACACTCAAAGCACAACGATAGCGGCGAACACAGTCGGCGATCGTCGAAAATCTGATCAGCGGCGAAACGCGTCGGCTTTTATACCTGAGTCATCGAAGGTTCTAGATTAATCCCTGATGCCCGCGTGTCTTCCAGAAAGTTCTAGAGAATTCGCGTCAGTCATGCAATCAGATAACATAAGCGTCGGTGAAACAGGCAATGGAAAGAAGCATCGATAACGTTCTAGAAACTTCCGATACAGGCGCGTCCTGCGCCGAGCGATAACGTTTAACATTTGTTAGCCGGTGGAAAGCGGCCACCGGTGAAAGATAAACATCTATACGTGTCAATACCCTTCCATTAAAAAGCGTCGTCGCGATGCTACAAACAAATGTGAAAGCGAAAACAAAACCACACGTAATAAAGAGCAAAAAAATAAAGTATCAAACTACCTAAGTTCATCAGCGGGCGTAAAAAGGCTTAAGACGCACCACATGGACGACTTCGGGTCGTGCGCGGCGCCGCTGTGATTGCGAAATGCCGTCTGGCACGACTTCATAGTCCAGTGCGCCAATACGTCGGATGATCTTATATGGTCCGAAATAGCGACGTAAGAGTTTTTCGCTAAGTCCTCGTCGGCGTATCGGAGTCCAGACCCAAACACGGTCTCCGGGCTGGTACTCGACGTAGCGTCGTCGAAGATTGTAGTGTCGGCTGTCGGTCCTCTGCTGGTTCTTGATGCGCAGGCGGGCGAGCTGTCGACCTTCTTCAGCACGCTGCAAATAGGTGGCAACGTCTAGATTTCCTCATCGGTGACGTCCGGTAGCATGGCGTCAAGCGTCGTTGCCGGGTTTCTTCCGTAGACCAGGTTGAACGGCGCCATGTGCGTCGTTTCTTGCCACGGCCGTGTTGTATGCGAAGGTCACGTGCGGAAGGATGGCATCCCCACGTCTTGTGTTCGACAGTGGCGTAGCCAAGGGGGGGGGGGGGGTTCGGGGGGTTCAAACCCCCCCCGAAATTTTTTGCACCCCCCCCCCCCCCACTAACCCACCCTTTTCTCTCGTCGCTTCGCGCACGCTGACATATTTCAAGAAACCGGTGCTACTTTCACACTTTCATTCCTGGGCGCTTCCGTTTGGGTTGGTAATTTACAGCGAATCATGTCTGCTATGGAAAAAAAACTGTCACGGTGTTTGTCAAGGCCTTGACACTCTGTGAGGTTTTGGGCGCGAATGTGGCGTCCGCATTCTGAAACAACAAATGCGCAACAAATGCGCAACAAATGAAGCAACAAATGCGGCAGCCACATTTTAGATGAAGGCGAAAATGCTGGAGGCCCGTTTACTTAGATTTAGGTGCACGTTAAAGTACCCAGGTGGTCGAAATTTCCGGTATACATTCCGCCGCTTCCCTTCAGGTGCCGGTTAGGCCGCGTTCGCGTAGGAACTTGGTCTCGAAGCTGTCGGAAGCGGAAAAATGTTGCAAAAATCCGCCCGCCTAAGCAGCAAAACAGGCAGAAAAACAGGCGGCGAGCCAAATTGGTCTCGGACCGATTTTTTCGCCATGGCGAAGCGGAAACGCGGCGGAAAGTCGTTCTGCTCGACCGGAAGCTACACTAGCATGTAAACTTCCGGTCGTAACATTGAACATGGCACAAAAGTGTAGGCTGTAATGCTGATCGACGCGATCAAGAACCACCCTTTCCTCTACGACAAGAGTGGCACTCAAACGTACTGTCAGCAATACTCGCGATAGTATTCAACGTCGCGCGACAGGAGGTGCGGCAACGAAGCCTTGGCGTGACCCAACTTCTTACACTTTTGCAAAGCCAGGCGAACCCACCACTGCCGTTTCCGAGGTTTTCTGTCTTCCGTTTATTCATTGTCGATTTCTAGAAAACAAATAGGTAGAAGTATAAAAGCCATTTCTTCTTCCACTTCCATGGAAGACAATAGTTAGGCAGATTCCTCGTTCGCGCTCCATAATTCTCCTCGCACGTGCACGGTATGTTGCAGAAGTCGCAGGGTGCTTTTCTCGTCGCGACGATAGATTGGGAGAGTAGGTCTCACGTAGGACGCGCAGGCTTCGGCGAGCCTCAACACAAGGGCCAGCCCGGGTTTTAGCTTTGGTGTTCCCGTTGCCGCTTTCGTGTCCTGGAGGCGCCGAAAATAATACGAAATGATGAAATGTTATTACAACTTGTAAATAAAAGCTATTAAAGAAATATAATCACGCCTATAGGCAGCAACCTGTGACACAGCGCTACCGCGCCCGTGTGAGGAGAATTACAGAACGCCAACGAGGAACTTACCGAAGGTCGCAGATGACACGCGAACTTGCGCAAGATGATCACTTTTGATGATGGGTGGGTCAGTGAATGAACATACCGCTCGAAATAATGCGATAATGAGCGCCACCACGCCGACAAACGTACGCAGACTAGATGGATGTGGACGAAAGCGGCAGCGCGGCCGCGGTGGTAGCAAAACAAATGTGAACTTGGACATGCGCGGAAAAGATTTTCCGGCCGCATTGGCCTCTCACCCGCTTGCCGCTTCCCAAATGTGAACGTAGCCATAGTCTGCAGCGCAAAACGTCTCTCGTTTGCGATTGCGCCCCTACGGAAGGCTGGTAGTTACTGTTGTGTTGCTGAATCCCAAACCAGCAATTATGAAAGGCTGGTAGTTGCTGTTGTGTTGTGGAATCCCAAACCAGCAATGTACACACGAAAGGGTTGAATGCCAGCAGTGAAAGTCCACCGACTCGCAACAGAATGCACGAAAACAACAGCCGACAAGCATGGATTACTGCTGTGCGCAGTACAGCGTAAGTAAACTGTTGTTGCAGGCGCTGACAGTTCTCGTCGTAGTTCACGCGTCCTGAGGAAATTGGTTATGTGCACTATGCACTGAACAAGACCGGAGTTCATTCCTGCATCACTAGTACACCAATCAGTCGAGATTCTGTGAGGTACAAGGCCACTTCCTGTTTGCACCGGCCTAAGTGAAGCAGAAATGACTCGCACGCCCTACTTAAAATGCGTACACATGCCATAACTATGCAGTGCGGTGAAATATTCTGTACAATTCTGAATCTGTTGACGTAAAGGCAAATGACGGCTGCACCTAGCACACAGCGGAAGACACAGCGGCACATGCACTTGCCCGCAGGAAATGCAGGCGACGAAAGCTTCGTAAAAAAAAAGCATTACTCGTTTTTGCGCGTATTTAAGTTTTCTAGCGCAAAGACGCAGCGAACAAGCTATTGCTATGGGAGTAGGTATAGCCTGGTACACGTGCATTTTCACATGTATAGCCGTCCTTGACCTGTGAAACGCACTTCGCCCCGACGAGGACGACGCCATCTACGCTTAACGGAGATAACAATTAATGATGTCTTCTCCGATCGGGCGGGTCGTCTCAATGATGCGTTTTCGGGAAGACTGGTCATTCAGTGGCGCGATGCGAGACGGTTGCTCCAAACGGCCCACTGTACCTGTCGTACTTACTGTATTTTACTGAGCTTACATTACTTTTTACTTAATTTCTTCACAAGCACACAGTGCCACACACACACGCGAGGGGGGGGGGGGTCCCATGTCTTTGATATACATGCATAGAGTGTGCTTAAACTACCGATACTTATTATCGATCACGTCACGTAGTGGAAAGCTGACGCTTGCCCCACGGTCGGGCCGATGAACCCCCCCAGAAAAAATTCTGGCTACGCCCCTGGTGTTCCACGTCGACGTACATTGCCAGCATGTCGGTGATGGTCTTATTTAGGCGCTCGGTGAGGCATTTCGTCTGCGGGTGGTAGGGCGGTGGTCCGGCGATGGCTTGTCTGGCTGTATCGCAGGATGGCTTGAGTTAGTTCTGCCGTAAAGGCCGTGCCTCTGTCGGTGATGAGGACTTCTGGAGCACCGTGACGCCAGGAGAATGTTCTCAACGAAGAATCGGGCTACCTCGGGGGCACTGCCTTTGGGCAAGGCTTTTGTTTCAGCGTAGCGGGTGAGGTAGTCCGTAGCTTACGACGATCCATTTATTACCGTACGTCCACGTCGGAAAAGGCCCAAGTAAGTCCATCCCGATCTGCTGGAATGGTCGTCGAGGTGGGCGATCGGCTGTAGAAGTCCGGCTGGCCTTGTCGGCGGTGTTTTGCGTCGCTGACAGTCTCGGCATGTCCTTACGTAATGGGCGACGTCGCAGAGAGGCTGAGGCCAGTAGTATTTTTCCTTGTATCCTCGCGGCGTGCGGGAAAACCGAGATGTCCAGCCGTTGGGTCGTCATGGAGAGCTTGCAGAACCTCTGGACGCAACGCTGAGGGCGACCACGAGGACGGTAGTTGGCTCGGAGAGGCGAAAAAGTTCTTCTTTAGGAGAATGTCGTTTTGCAAGAAAAACGACGCCAATCCTCGCCTGAACACCTTCGGCACAGTGACGGTCTTGCCTTCTAGGTAGTCTACAAGGCTCCTTACGTCCGGTCTGGCTCGCTGTTGTTCAGCGAATTCGTCGGCACTGATGGGTCCCAAGAAAGTGTCGTCATCCTGGTCGTCCTGTGGCGGCGGTTTGACGGGGGCGCGAGACAAGCAGTCGGCGGTCAGAATGCTTTCGGCCGGACTTGTAGACGACGGTGATGTCGAATGCTTGAAGTCTCAGACTCCATCGTGCGAGGCGACCTGAAGGATCCTTCAAGTTAGCTAGCCAACACAAGGCGTGGTGGTCGCTTACAACTTTGAAGGGCCTGCCATAGAGTAGGGCGAAACTTTGATGTAGCCCAGATGATGGCGAGGCACTCCTTTCTGTTGTGGAATAATTTGATTCCGCCTTCGATAGCGACCGGCTAGCGTAACTTACAACCCTTTCTATTCCGTCAGTCCTCTGCACAAGCACGGCGCCGAGTCCTACGCTGCTTGCGTCGGTGTGGACTTCGGTATCGGCGTTTCTCGTCGAAATGCGCAAGAATGGGCGGCGATTGCAGGCGTCGCTTCAGTTCTTCAAATGCTTCGATTTGCGGCGTTCTCCCACTTGAACTCGACGTCGGCCTTCGTGAGGTATGTCAGTATCTCGGCGATCCGTGAAAAGTCCTTGACGAAGCGCCTGTAATAGGCGCACAGGCCAAGAAAATCTACGCACTGCCTTCTTGTCGGCGGGCGGAGGAAAGTCTGTGCATGGCCGCCGTTTTCTGTGGTGTCAGGGCACACTCCAGACTTGTTGATGACATGGCCCAAAAACAAGAGCTCCTTGTATGCGAAGCGGCACTTTTCTGCTTCAACGTGAGTCCGGAGGTCTGATAGCTTGAAGAACTGTTTCAAGGCGCCGGAGGTGTTCCTCGAAGCTTGAGGCAAACCAACGACGTCGTCCAAGTAGACGAGGCAAGTCTGCCACCTTCAAGCCTGCCAGTACTGTATCCATGACCCGTGTAAAGTCGCAGGTGCCGAACAAAGACCAAACCGCATGACCTTGAACTCGAACAGTCCGTCTGGTGTTATAAAAGGCAGTCTTCTCCCGGTCTCCTCTCGTCGATTTCGATTTGCCAGTAGCCGGTTTTGAGGTCCATCGACGAAAAATACGTTGCGGTTGTAGAGTCGAAGCACAACGATAGCGGCGAACACAGTCGGCGATCGTCGAAAATCTGATCAGCGGCGAAACGCGTCGGCTTTTATACCTGAGTCATCGAAGGTTCTAGATTAATCCCTGATGCCCGCGTGTCTTCCAGAAAGTTCTAGAGAATTCGCGTCAGTCATGCAATCAGGATAACATAAGCGTCGGTGAAACAGGCAATAGAAAGAAGCATCGATAACGTTCTAGAAACTTCCGATACAGGCGCGTCCTGCGCCGAGCGAAAACGTTTAACATTTGTTAGCCGTGGAAAGCGGCCACCGGTGAAAGATAAACATCTATATGTGTCAGTATCTCTTGGTACTGTTTTCTCGACACGCTGCGCCGTCTTGTGGCAGTGCCGAGAAGTCGTGTGGGGCCACCAAAGCGAGACGCGCGGTCCGCCAGTTTCGTGCAAACGCCGAGAATTGTTCCCTTGCTTGCCGCCTCCTCAGAACGGTTACTTGTTTCCAAATAGTCAGCTCAATCACTGGCTTGAGAAGAGGTGCCGAGCAGCAGTCTATCTGGGAGACGATGGGCTCAGGCGGTGTTCCAGTGTTCCGACTGCGGAAAGTCGGGAACGGGGGGAGGGGGTCTGTTTAGCTAGCCGATTCGCCAACATGGCCACTTTCGAAAGTTGTTGTCTTGATTAACGACCAGAACGCCAGAGGGAAACGTCTTCCGTCAGCCTATTTTATGTCATACAGTACGAAGGCTTCTCCCTGCGATCTCCAATTACCCTTGTTTGTGCCAGCTTCTTCTAATTTCCACCTGCACATTTTCGTAATTTTCATCACCCCACCTAGTTTTCTGCCATCCTCGACTGCGCTTCCCTTCTCTTGGCACCCACTGGTAAGCTCCCAGCCAGGATTTCGCAATGCCTACCGTATGCACTCCAACCCATTTTTATTCTTCTGTGAATTTCCTTCTCTTGATCAGGATCCCGTGTGTGTTAAAGGTACTCCTGTGCAGACTCCAGAGGCTGACTGGCGATCCTGAATTCATGTGCTCTTGCCAAGCTGCTGAAAATTATCTTTGTCATCCGCATATTATTCTTCAATCCCACTCTTTCTAACCTTCCCGGTGGAAGTCCTCAATAATTTGTTGTAATTCGTCCCCACTGTTGCTGGACAGGACAATGTCATTTGCAAACCGAAGTTGAGATATTCGCCGTTGATCTTGTTCTTGTTCCATTTCTTGTTCGTTAACTTTCTACTTTTCGGTGGTAACCAAGGTAGCTATGGAATCTTTGTAGATATTTGCCAAGATATTCATGCATGCCTCCTGTACTCCTTGATTACGCAATGCCTTTATGACGGCTGGTATCTCTACGGAATCAAAGCCTTTTCATAATCTGTGAAAGTTATATAGAGAGGTTGATTCTACTCCACATATTTCCTGATTACCTGATTGATGAAATGGAGGGAAACTTAATTTTGTTTAATTCATGATTTGAGACAAGAACGATGAAACGATACAGCAAGGGCTGCTGAGAACAAAATGTCTCTTACAGAGTGCAACACCCGCGGCCCACAGTGTACTCACTGACGAACTTGATGACAACGCAACGAGCACAGGCGGCGGTGTTTGGAACACGGCTCACTGGGAGAGAATTCACAGGCGAGGAGTAGAGGCGTAACACTCCGGCGCTTGGAGTCTTCTGTAAATATTCCGGGTCAGGTCTGAACACGACTGTTGGAAAACGCATCTGGTCACCCTCAAAACGTTTTCTTATCAGAAGCTCCACCGCTTCGGAAAACGCAGATGTTTGCGAATGAATCGCGCCTAGGGGCAATATGCTCAAAGCAGCAACTCGCAAAGAAATTTTTTGTGCTGCTTCTTGGCGCACCCTTCGATCGCGTAACAAACGCTCCATAGTAACACCGGGTGGAGAAGCTCAACTGTGCTCAAAGGCAGCGCGGGGTTGGGGAATAGGGCATGTCTCGAAGAGGCAAGCTGACGAAGGACGTGGACAGCACTAACTGTAAGGGGAGAGGGGATGTTGCTCACACCGGTGTTCGCGGGGGCACTTCCCCCTTAGATCCGGTACTGGTCTCGTCATGCTAACGCCGTCCCTTCAACTTCTTCATACAGGTTTCGTGACGCAGACTTCGTGATCCAATTGTCGCGCTGAGCTCGTTGTCAATCCTCACACCATTTCCATGACATCGTCGTACTGTCGTCAAACAGTCATCGTTATGTACTGCTTATCATACCGTTGGTCTGAAGCCGTTGCGTTCATTCTATCGTGTCATTCTTAAGCTTCTGGGTCTCGTCATAAAATCGACGTCATGCCATTACCGTGAAACAGTCATCGTCATACCGTCTCCCTGGTTACATTGAGGTCAACCCTCTTCTGTCATTCTATTGTAATCAAGCGGTCATCATTCAATTGACATTATGCCAACGTTGTCATACGGTGTGTGCCATCGCCAGACAGTCGCTATCATGCATCTGCTGTCATACCATCATCGTTGTGCCTTAGTCAGCATAAACTCGTCGTCACCCTTACCTCATACCGTTGTCATGCCATCGTCTTAAGTTGAGCAGCGACCTCCCGTTGCCATCATAGCGCTGTCATTTTTCCAGCTTCGTAAACCATCTTCCCTCACGGCGCCATCGCCATCCCGTTGTGCCCATGTCGTCGTCGTCGTGACGCTTTTGTCGTCATCATTTAGAGATCATCATCTCATTGTCTTTACGCCTTAGTCGGCATACCGCCTTGGTCGTGCATTGACGTCATTCCATCTTCCTCATTCCAACCTTCTCACTATATCGGCGTCCCACAGCTGCCGTCATGCTGATGGGCGACCTTGGCAAGCGAAGCTAAGTGGGATACTAGCGCAGTATGACAAATGTAGGCGGACCAACGGAAATCCCGGAATCACAAGAATGGATGGTAAATGAACACCATTTGAGAAATGCGATGTGTCGCAACATATCGGGAATGCTAATAGCTTTACCGTCGACAGTCATCTTGAGTAGAGTTCTGCCTGGACAGAGTTGTGACTGAATATATATTCAGTCAGCCTGATTAGGATAGCCAAATCCGAGTATTCACTTGTACCGTAAATTCCATAAATTTATTGAACCCATGAGGTAACGAAAAGTTAGGGCTCAACTAAACAGCGTTATTCGTGGCCCCTTCTGAAAATTTGAGTCGGCAAATCAGATGTCCAGTGATGGAGAGGCACTGGTTATTAGCACCTGTACTACCCTGTGGTGTAAGGTGCTAATAAATGTAACATCGTTGAACATTTCTAATTTCATGCCAGTTCGAGGCAAGACAACATACTACGTGCTTAAGCGGAAGTTTTTCATCATTTGCTAGTGTGCAAAGAAATACAAACTGATGCCTGACATCACCTGCACTGCATATTCTTGGATGTGGCCTTTCCGCCACGGTTCAATTGAAAGGCCAGGCAACACATTAGAAAACTGTCCCATAGCAGCGTCCTTCGTGCTTAAGTCTTCTTCAGTCCTGTTGGAAATGCTGCTAAATAGAGTGTTCAACATTTTGCCTACCATACAGGGAAAAGTGCCGTTGAATTCAGTTTGACGAACGCCAATTATGCCTTTAGAGTTGCGGTTATGCATCTTCGTTTAGCGGACACAAATTCACCGAATGAAGCTTACCTCAATTTAATTTTAAGGGTACGCTAGTGCACGTCACTTTTTTCACATATAAGGATACTTATTGCATCTTATTAACAAGCTAATGTTTCTCATAACTTATTTCAAACGGACGATCACGGTTCACGATTGCAACCTGGCATGCGTTGCCAAGGAAAAGGGCACTCACCTATGCTTCTCGATTTTCGCGGCATATGCTTGAACCGATAGCACCATCTTCGGCTTCATCTTAGGTAGATCGCTATCAATATATGAACACAGATACATTGTCGTGACGTTGTTCACTGAACCTTGAGAGTTTAACAAATACTATGGTAAAAGTAAACGAGAAAGTCATGTCGGATAGCTTCGTTTTCGCAGCAGTTGTAACTCTATGTTAAAAAATATTTTGTTTGAAATGCAGATACTCGGAAGCCCTGAGCCATTGTTTCTAACGAAGGCGTCTGCGACAGTATTACGTACAAATATCGTGAAGTGCTTCAAATCAGACTTGGTGACGATGTCTACATGGCAACGCACTTTGGAATTCCAACAGAGAACTGGAACAATATCAGTTGCAGAGGTTCGGTAAACACTATAGTGCCATTTTCGTTTGTTTGTTGACGTGTTCTTTTGACCGTAATATAAATTGCATTGTTTCTTCCCGAAGGATTTGATTAGTATACTTACATTTGTTGACACCCGCAAGGCGTCAGGGAAGAGTGAAATTGAGGTTGAGCAGCTATTATTGCATGGACATTTAAGTTGTGCCTGCTGTGTTGGCTTCATCATGATATTTCGAGATGCTGCCATCGGATACGAAAGTCTAATCCAACGAGAAGCCATAACAAATTCTTTTTAAAAGAGGGCTTAGTAGGAATGTTTTCTGCCATTCCTAAAGTCGAGGCTATTCACAGCAAACACTTTAGTGCCACTACAGAGTAATTTTTATGGTTTTCAAAAAAAGGAGACATTGTTCTTAAGAAGTGATATGTTGGAAAATGTGGGAAATATTAGGCGCGACATACAGGCACATATTGAAGCCTATGTAATAATGGCCGTTAAATTAATGTTGCAAATCCTCGCTGTCGGTTTTTTTTTTAGGGATGGCAAGTGAAACGCGTAAATGTTCCGCCGCTTTTCTGGCAAGAACAATATATATATAACCTAAGATAACCATGACGTTGTGCTTGTGTTATATATATATATATATATATAGAAAATTGGGGCCATTCTATAGTTGGCATGTGCGAAGTGTTTGACGAATCTATGCGCTTTCGAAATAGTCAATGAACATGATTTCACCCCATTTCCATGCGTTATTGGAGGTGTGTAGTTTGTTTCCTCCGTTTACTCTGTGAAGTATGTCAAGGAAGTTTTTTTTATAATTCGTTCATGTAAGGAGCATGTTGCGAGTAAGGTACAATAAATCGCAATATGAGTATGTAAATGAGGATCTTTGTAGGAAACATATTCAATGATTGCAGAGTGTCATACGTCCGTCTCAATGTTTTACAGAATCCTGAAACTGCATGGCATATTGACACGTGAACTTGTTTTTCTTGCTCGGGTGGCCGCATTTCGCCCTCTAACACATGTTATCGCTCAGCGCAGGACGGGCCTGCATGTATCGGACGTTTCTCGAATATTAGCCATGGTTGTATCTGCTGTCTGTTAATTGGCACTAAACGTTTTGTAATCTGAAGTGCGTGTCAAGCGCATCGGCTTTTATATATGAGTCATCGAAGGTTTCAGGGTAATCACTCGTGCTCGCGTTGCTTCCAGACAGTACTATACAAATCGCGGCGCGCATACATGCATTCAGATTAAACAACGTTTCGTGACAACAGGCAGCGGATAGAAGAAGGGGGGGGGGGTACGTACCCCCGGTCAGCATGAGTTCAATCGCGCTGAAAATGGGGGTTATGTTTAAGGTTATGTGACGCGAAGGTTTCACGTTTTCTTTTCAATCAGAAGCGCTGAGTACGGATTTACGGAACCCTTGGTTTTCCCCATTTACATTCGTTACGCAGTCGGCCTGCAATAGTATGACTCTTGCAGGACCGCCAGATTTATTTGAATGAAGGAAAATGTGGAAAAACAAACGCCAGAAAATGAGCGAATTGAAATGTGTTTGGGTCTCCGACTCTTGTGGGGCAGCTCCGTCAGCATGAGGTGAAGAGCACCGACATATTTAAGCAATAGCTCTGCTGACACGACACAAAATATGCTGCGACGAATTCCTTCACAGGCGCAATGAGCGTCGACTATGTCACTGGCAGTCATTGCAGGTGTCTAGAAATATAGGGCGACGTTGGTTGTATGCCAGTGGCACCTATCTTGTATTCTGGCAAGCGTACGCGACAGGCCGAAGTGATTTGCCATCATTAGGGCATCATGTATCATGATGGACGGCATGTAGACCACCTGGCTGCAATCATGAGGGCAGAACGAGAAAGTAGTTGGCGCGAACTGGTCAGGATTTCTTCTTTAGAAAGATGCGGAGAAACCTAAGACTATCGAAACCCTAATGCTTTTAGGGCAGAGTCGCTCTTGCCATCTGATTACTCGACAGGGATCTTTTCTCCGTGGTCGGCTCGTTGCTGTTCGTCGAAAGTGACTACAATTATTGTTCAAGGAAACATGCTGTCACCTTCTCCGTCTTGAGGCGGAGCGTCAGTGGTTTCGCGATGCCGGCAGTCGCTCTCAGGGTGCTTACTTCCGGACTTGTAGACCATAGTGATATAAAGTTCGTGGGCACTCAAGCTCCATAGTGCAAGGTGGTCATAAGGGTCCGTTAAATTGGCCAGATACAATGCAATGAGTGGTTTTCGCTTAAGATGTTCAACGGCCTGACAAGTAGGTGAAGCTGAAAATCGTCTAAAGCCTCGCTATGAGCTGGGTAAGCCCAGATGATAGCGAGGTACTTCTTTTATATTCATCTTTCCTGGACACTGGTTAATCAGAGCTTCTCATCATGGCAAACATACCATTCATTGTCTTGGCGCTTTTTGGCCACATTTGGCCCTTCCTCTACAAAACACCAGATATCATCATCAGCAGCAGCAGCATCAACATCAATCAGAGCTTCTAGTGACCACTACTGGAAGCTCCCTCGTTCTGCGTGGCCCTCTGTGACTATATCTGCGACACAAAAAGACTACCCAGTTAATTCTCGAAATAAATAATTGGATAACTCATTAAATCGCTAATTGTTGTTTCGAAATTAGTCCAACACCACCAAAACTTTTGTGCTGTTTTTATACGGTCGCATTGATTAGCATAAACAAATTATCATAAACACTATACTTCACCCTGATTTACTGTTTCGTCTAGTCTTTTTTAAATTTTTTTTTCCATCTGCCCCTTCCCTTTAACCTTTAACCGCCGGCTTCTTGGCCAATCCCCCGTAGTGGAAAAGCGCCACGGATGAGCATCAAGCAAGCAAGCAAGCTCCCTCGTTTTGATTTGGACCGTCTCATTTTTCAGTGATGAAAATTCGTAGACGTTGTATTGCAGAAAATCCGTGAAAAAGGTACGCTCTCAAAGCTGTGTTGCACTTGGCAAATGCAGTAGTGTTATAATCGGGGCTTAAAATTCTGTTCCCTGGATGTGTAAATCTTCAGGAAAGGGATCCGTAATGCTTCTGAAATGATGCATTGTTGTTCAGGACAAAGGCCGCCCGGTTGAAAAAAAGTACGCAAAATCTCAAAATCGCTTGGGGATACAAGTAGCATAGGAAAATAGCCTTGATTTCATTTTCTCATCATGTTTTGGCGTGAAGAAAAACCCTTCCCAAGGAGACCTTTAATACAACAAAGTCGCAGTTTTGATCTTTGTATCTTGATAAACCCCATCGTACCACGTGGCGAGAGATGTTCGTGCAGGTAAATGACTTATTTAGAGGTGCCTGCTCGCGCAAGACCACTACGGCCCCAGTAAGAACACGAAATCGTAATTCGGCCAATTTTTTTTTGCATTATCGCCACAGATCTAGCTCCTTGTTTTTTGCTCTAGGGTTCAGTACCCAACACCTTGATTGTAGTTCTGGTTTCCTTTCTGGGAATAGAATATTCTAAGAATAGAATTTCAGGGAATGGAATCCGGGATAAAAAAAATATAGAGGGCGTAGCGGAGATAAAGATCAACAGGCAAGAGCATGAACGAGTGCGACCGCGCATATAGCAAGCGACGTTTTTAAAGAGACCACTAAAGAAATAGAAGTTAGTTTAAGCTCACTTAAGTATTGCTTTAAACTACACATCCGTTAATTTCATGGTAAGAACTTGTTTACTACTGCATAAAATTCAGGTGCAAATGAGATTTCTTGAACACCACATCCCGCACCTGTGTGTGACGTGACGAAATTTGAAGCATTTTCTCTGTTTTGGGCTTTTGCGGCTCAGCAGAAGCATTTAAAGCGTGCTAAGTTCATTATTTCGCAGACTTCTGGCACAACTTGGCAAATATTTACCGACAATATTTATCTAGGCCCTTGATGCACACGCCATCACATACATGACGTCCCGGCGTGCTGGTGCGGGACATTGAAGGCGGCATAGCCACATATATTATGGTTTCTTGCTTTTGCGTAAGAGCGGTGTTTTAAATGCGAAGCATTTCTTTGCGAACCTTGACAGTATCTATCTATTTATCTATCTAGCCGCCTGCGTCTTGGTGCTCTCATGGTCGTTTCGTTAACTTGGTATTTACCAAAATTTGCATGGTATGACAGGAGCGTATGACGAACATAAAGAGTAGGCCATGACATGAAAATCATGACATGTGTGTCATGCAGGTCATGAAACAGCTGCCTATGTGTTGGGGCTCTCATGTTCGTTTCGTTAACTTGCTAGGTACCTAAATTGGCATTGTAGGACAAAAAGGCAATGCAATCATAAATGATAGGTCATGACATGAATGTCGTGGCATGCGTGTCATGTAGGTCATGAAAAAGCTGCCTAAAATGACAATGACACAGCGAAAAAAAGATCCGCACATAAACCACGGGAATGGGTTCGGACGTGGGCACCAAGTCAAGGAAACACTAAAAGATGGTGGTGGAAATCATAGTCAGGAGCATGACTCAGCAAAAAAAATATTACCGCTCAAAAAACTCTTAAATAGGTTCTGGCATGGGTACTAAGGTAAGGAAACACTAAAAGATTATGGTAGAAGTCATAGTAGCATGACACAGAAAAAATGACGACTCAGCAAAAAAATGATTAGCACTCAAAAACCACTTAAACGGGTTCGGATGTGGGTACTAAGTGAAGGAAACACTAAAGGATGGTGTTAGAAACCATAGTCATGACCATGACCTACAAAAATGACAATGACTCAGCGAAAAAAGATTAACATTCAAAAACCAATGGAATGGGCTGGGATGTGGTGCTAAGCGAAGGAAAAGGCTAAAGCTTGATGGTCGAAGTCATAGTCACGATCATGACTAAATATTTCGCCTTAAGGTCCCCAAGGCATAGCTTAAGGTGCTCCTGAGGACTCATGCCATGTGTGTCATGTGGGTCATGAAACAGCCACCTACGTCTTGGTGCTCTCGTGATCGTTTCGTTAACTTGGTAGGCTCCCCGCACATGCTCCTCATAACATCGGTTCCCACAGGGCGTGGGATCTCCCAGCTTTTTTGGCTGACTGAATGCCTTCTTGGGAGCCAGAAAAATATCCACAAGAACTATTGTCTGTCGATTAGTGAAAGATTCCAGTATCTTCTCCTGGTGCTGCATGAACCTGCGCTAGCTGCGATAATGTGCATGTATGCCATGGAGGCTTGCTACATAGACACAGTGCAAATATTGCACCGACGTTTTTGTGATAGAACGCGAATGGAACAAGATCATCTCGCCAAGCCACGAGCCTTATTCGCCGTTTTGCAGGGAGTGACGTACGAGCACTTTGAAAACTATGTGACCGCGTGCAGGAACCTTTACCATGGTTGTACAATCTGGGCATGAATTCTGCTACCTACTCGACTATGACGTGCGAAATCTTATTAGCGGCGCTGCCACACAATCTTGCATTCGACTACAACAGACAAGTTTGCTGTTGCAAAGGTTCTGCGTCACGAGAGCGCTACTACTTCTGCACAGACAGAAACCACAAGGGTGGGTGACAAGTTGACAATGGCTGCCAATTTCCTCCTAACTGAGGTAGAAAGCCGGAAAATAAGTGTTACTGCTAACCGTGCGCCCAAAAAGGCTCCACCAGTTCAACAAAGGTAAGAGATATGCCCAAGGATGCCAACAGCCGCAGTTCTCCACACTAAAACGGTTTGTCTGGTTTGTAGGACCACAGTATTGAACTTGGCCCTAGTCCCATCGGCATTCAAGAAATAAGCAAGAGGATGATAGTTGACATGCAATGTTTTTGCTCCGCTGTCATCGCGTACAGGGCTGTCCTAAACAGGGCTGTCCTACTTGTGGAGGATGACATGCGTTTTCAATGTACCATACAAGACCTGCAGCAGCTCCGAATCAACACCCTCCATCTCTCACTACATGCAACGCTTATGCCTCTGCCACAAATTTCGCCAAGAGGTTCCATTACAGACCTCTTGTCCATGAGCTTTTGGTGAAGACCAAGGCGTTTACGTAACAGGAGTGATAGAAGGAGGCAGCTAATGAACATTTATCAGAGAGGATGTCTGAAAGATGCTACTGCTATGTGAGTCTGGCTACACCACCTTGAATGTCAGTACATTTGGCGAATATCAAAGCCATAAACAAAACTTTTGCGTTGTGGAAGATCGACTGGACGAGGCACAATACAATGGCCAAGAATTCGTTATTCAGGCGGTGGAGGTGTGATTCATTTGTAAAGCGTTTCGGCATACACCGGCGGAGTACCATTTCATCCACACAATAGAAGCTGAAAGTGGACCCATCATTTACAAGTGGCTGCTTCCCGGCATGTCCGTGATTCCAGGTTTGAGCCTTGTAATTGGATCAAATCACATGTGGAAATTTGTCAAGAAAGAGATTGAGCATTGCAAGGAATCTCCGAATTTTGTGGCTATCAACAATGCATTTGGGTGGATCTTTCATTGCCCAGTAAGTCCGACGAAGGCAGTATTTGTTGCCGTTAATACATGAGTTGAAAGGATAGAGACACGGATGCCACCCCACTTACACTCCCTTCTGCAAAACTTTGGGGATATGAAGGCTCTACGCATAAAAGAAGAGAGACGTTTGAATCTCCATGACCAAGCAACGCGAATCAATGTGGGCGTACTAGTGCTTCGTCTGAAGGCCGATATCAAGTAGCTCTGCCTTAGAAAGACTATGTTGGTGAGCTTTAGAACAACAGAGACTTATCAGAGTGATGACTTCCGAGCTTCCCTGCACATCTTAGACGCGAGAAAGAAATGCTCAGGAAATACGATTCCGTTATGCGAGAATACCAGCAAGAAGGTTATGCTGAGCGCGTGTTTCTTCAGTAGTCAGGTGATGCTGGTCATGGTTACTACGTGCCTCACGAAGGAGTATTACGCGAACTATACACTATCACCGAGATTCGAGTTGGTATGCACTGCTGAGCGCACATGCCAGAAAGGCTTTGCCTCAACGATCAGCTGAAAAAAACGCCCCACCATACTCCTGGTTTGGCTCAAATTTCTCTTTGCTTTCGACTGCATGTGGTGGTACTCACTGCTGGCAAAGAGAAATCATTTTTGCAACTATTTTGTAGAGTCAGAAAACAGGGACGCAATTGGGTTCCTATGATACCATAAAATCCGGGTCTCCCTCACGCACCACTGAAGGCAGAATAATGGCCACCGACAAGCGTACCCTTTCGTATATATGCCAGCTAATATATTTTGAATGCGCCATTACTTTGACACTTGGGGTAGCAAGAGAACGAGAAGCGCAAACATATTGCTGAGAGTTTGAAAGAGTCTAGGTTAACGATTTATTCACAAAAGTCACGTTAGTGTGTCGGGCTGCAGAAAAATATAGAGCTGTACAGGCAATCATGGCAGATGCTCGCATGAAGTTGAACAAATAAGCCACGGATTCTGCAGAACTTCGAGGCTTATTGGAAGGGGATGACATTATAGAACGTCCTGACAGAATTCATAAGGTTCTTGGTCTGCGCTGTAGACGACATGACGATTTCCTTTCTTTTGCGGCAGGAAGCGCTTGGAGCGCCGTCACATGCAGTATAAGCGCCAAGCCTACACCACTGCTAGCATCTTCCAACACTTCCGACCCTCTTGGAATGGTTAGTCCGTTCTTAGTCTAAGTAAACAAATTGTTTCAGTGTTTGTGAGAAAGAACAGTCGACTGGATCACTGCCGTATGACTTCAGTGCAAAAACTAGTTGACCTTCAGCGACACTTTTAAGCGGTACATCACAAGGCGAACTGAAATAGCTCACCTTTAAGTGCACGTTTTCTGTGACGCGAGTCCAGAAGCGTATGAGGCTCGCGCCTACCTACTTCACTAAGACCAAACCATACGACTACAGCTGAAATTTGGCCTGAGAAAGCGCTACAGACAACCGAGAAGAAGTGGATCCGCCTTGCGAACTCCAAGGCTACAATTTATAAATTCCAATATTCACCATAATGTAAAGAGTTTAAAACCTAATTAGGGAATTTTGCTTAATCAGTGGAAGATGCATTTCAATTTTTTGTGAAAGTAATATTCGCCTCTTCGACAAGAACAGCTGATGAACTAGGATTGCGCTATCTGCCCCAGGCAACATTTATACATTTTCGAATGTGCGGGCTGAAACACCCTGTACAGTGTAGTTCAGTGCCCTTCCGAATAAAATTTTTAGTAAGGCTAGGGACCATGTTCTATGTATGTTCTTTGGTGATGTGTCCTTGAGGAAAATTATGTCATTAAACAAATGTATCTGAAAGGGCATACTGTAGAGTTCGAACTAAACAAGTTGATATTCCAAAGCAATGTATGGCTTATTGCCGGTAGGTTTCAATGCGTTCAAGTCAGGCAACAAGTCAAATTACCCGAACTAAAAAAAACGAAGACAACTGTACGAGGTTCGTAGTTGGTTCCCGCAATCCCATCTGTGAGATCAAAAAGACAACCTGTTTATATTTGGCGAAAATACGGGAAAAAGTATGGGTAATTCCTCTGCTTGAATAAACGTTCAAATGCGTGAGTTATTTGAGGCCTATTGAATAATTTACTTATGGAAGCACTTTGGGCCGTTATGAGTGTGTTGACGAGATGTGCCAAATATAGCCGGTTGCAACGGCCTATATAAAACAATCACAGCCATCCCACTCTGGTAATGTGGGCTACCAGCGGAGCTTTTCTTCGGCAGTACGCACTACACGCGGTCTCCCCATACGAACGCACGCAACATACCAAGTGCCTGTTCGTTTCTTTGAGCAGGCTCGAAATGCAGCAGGTGGCTTGTGCGCAACCACCTGTCAGATCAAATGATCGATGCGAACTATGGCGATTAGCGCTTCCTTAGCGCAGCCAAACCGAGCAGCTGGCTAAGCCAGGAGCTGGGGTAGCTGTCAAAACCGCAACACGTTCATGCTTTGCGACATCTCCAACGCTACTAATTACCATCAAATCGTTCTCGGACTACAGTTTGTCGCATAGTGCACAAGTGAATTCGAAATGTTTATTAAGAAAGTCGCTCTGAAATTTCGCCTACGTACGGACCCGTGTGCTCGTCCAATTTACTGGCGTGCTACCTGCGTCGCTTCGCCACATTATCCGTTTAGCGGCACCCGTCGTCGCTTACGGGTAGCCTGTCGCTTACGGGCAGCCTTTCGGCCAAGATCTTCTCTGCTACTCGCCGTCCATTTCCTAGCTTTCCTCTTGCTACGCCCGGTGTCAGAACACGCCTTAGTGGTTTGCTTCGCCTCCTCATACATGGCGGCGTCATGTAGTATAGAGCGGTTGCTTAGCCTTCCTATTGCTACGCCAGATTTTAGCGCATGCCTTGCTAGTTTGCTTTGCCTGCTCATAGAAGGCGCGGGAGTTTTAAGGCACGGATAGTGGAAGATATATGGGAGGGTAGACATATACAGCTACGCTGTAAAACTTTTCACCAAGATCCCAAATAGCGCCAACAAAGAGGGATCGGCGTCGAAAATTTTGTGAATATAAATGTGTGTCGACCAAATACGTGATGTGTAAACAATTCCGTAAACAAGTGCTGGGCAGTATTTTATCATCATTTCATTGTGTTTGAATAAGCCGAGGAAACTTCGGGAAGTTTATATTTGCGCAAATGGGCAATATGTAATGGCTCATATGTAGGCAAACTGAATATGTGCTTGACATAATTGCGGTGTTGGCAATAAATGATGTATTGAAACGCACCGCGGCACATGGGTGAGATTTGTGAGCGCGCAAAATTTAGAACGTTGCCCTGATATAACCATCTTGGTTATATCTTGGTTTGATCTTGGTGACCAATTTCACCAAGATCAAACTTATAAAAATTGGGTGATCAGTAAGGCAACTCTGTAAGTTATGCGTATAAATCAAATGCAGTCTTTGCAGAAAACTTTTTAAAAAAGTGTTTGAAAGTGTCCTACGGCCATTGGCTACGTTTCTGAATGTCTCGATGGAAGTTTCAGTCAAATGAAGATTATGTTTGGTCTCACAAGGGGACATGTTTCGTGTAATTTGTAGTGAATTTTCAGCGTTTCTGGCGTATTTACGAGCGTTCCAATGAACAATTGAATTTTTTTGTGTGTGATTCGAGACTCGTGCCTTTTCTCGGTGTCCTGTTTATGTTTAGTGATAAAAACTGGCAAGTTATGGAGATTACGTAAGCAAATTTGAATGCGCTTGAGTAGTTTGTGGCCTTTGCTATAAATTACGTACGACAGCACTCTTTGGTTCTTCACGTGAATTTTAACATAATTGTTTGCCGTATTTTATTGCTGTATTCGAGCTCCTAGTACGTATACCCGTGGTCTTCGGTGAACTAAATGAGCCATTTTGTTTAACGTAGGTTAAAGTAAAAGCCTCGTTATGGGTAATGTATAGGCAAAGCCCAATGTGTGTGTACTAATGGCTGCTTTAGATCACAAGATGTAACTTACGTATACAAGTGATGGGGAGCGTTTTACGCTTGCTTTAGGAACATCAAATGCATTTTTTCGTTGCCTTGGGAGATTTATGAACGCAACCGGCATCACATCGAACGAAAATGTGGTGGAGGAGGAGGGTGGGGTGACGCGAAATAATGAATAATGTTCTCACAAAGCAAAATGTGGGTGAAAGGTTTACCTGGGCGACCGAGCACGTTCGTGAGGCGGCGGCGAGGCAAGCCCTAGACGTCCCCTCTTGGGAGGCATAAGCGCGGCCGTCATAAAGTGCGGGTTCTCTAATAAAAGTTTATTCCTCCTTCTGCCCCTAAGCGCTATGTGAGAGCAAGGTCACAAGCGCGTCAGTCCCACGATGGCAGTGTTTTAAAATGTGTGATTTAATAATTGTAAGCTGAAATTCTTGTTGCAAATGCTCGTAAGAAGTGGCATCGTTTGAAATTGGATTTTCACTCTGTAAGGACGCACAAGTCTGCTGTTTTCTTTTTTATTGCGATAGCAATTATATGGACACTTCAACCGGATTTCTGCCGTCGCTGTCGTCGTCGCCATCGCCATCGCCGTGAGGTTCCCTATAGATAAAATCTTCGCCGCGCGCCGTATGCCCGAGCGGAAGCGTGCGGGGACGCGCGCTATCACGGAGAGCGAACGCTCTCAATCACCCACGCGCAAGCAAGAAAGCGGGAAGCCAGCGCCGGAGGGAGCGCGTGGGGGGGGGCACTTCTACCATAGAGAAAGAAATTCAACAAGAGGGGACACTCCCATAGGGCCCAGCGGCCGAATTGACTGCAGCGTGCCAAGCGGTCGGTGTCGATCACTTACATCACTTCCGGTTTCGGTTTTGGGCGCGCGTATTTTGAACGCAAGCTAGCACGCCGGCAGCGACCCCCCCCCCCCCCCCCCCCCCCTCCTTTTATTCATTTTTTTTTTGCTCTGCGTGCAGAATCGGTTTATTATTTAGTAAAAATGATTGCGAACGATCTCGTAAAGTCCCATCGAATCTGTGCCACGTGCAATTTCACAAAGTAGACGCAAGACCTTTTGTGCAATGAGGAAATATTTATTTTGCTCTATATAAAAGCTCGTTCCGCGCTTTTTGTGCGTTCATCCAACGTTGTGACACCAGCAGGTAAGGCAGTAGTTCCTGTACGAAGCTTCACCGGACGGCACCAGCTGAAAAAAAAGTAAATTACAAGCATGTTACATTTGCAAGCACGTAACAGCATGTTACAAGCATGAGTCATTTTGGTATTTAGATATAGGAATACTGCGTGTAGAGGCGAAACGTGCGAAACCGGTGAATGGGCGGCATTACAAACAAAAGCAATTCGCTTTTACATACATGGCATAGAAAATACCCGACTCATCCCAAACATATATGAAAATATCTGATTTCCAAGCGTTCCCCCCTTTCCGGGCATTATTTCCTGCACTTTGGCACCACAAATACACAGGCGACTTCGCGTTTTCAAAACTTGGCCTCAGGTTATGCGACGGTACGTGACATACACAGAGACGGACGCAACAGGCACTCAAGACAAATGCGTGGGTGCAAAGCCTGTTTTCAGTCCTTTAGAAGACGGAATTTTCGAATTACAAGTGTGATATGTTCCTCGGCGTTATCTTTCGCGCGTTCTGTCGGCGCCAGCAGCACACTCCCATGTTATCGCTCTTGGCAATCTCCCATCGCGTTTTCAACAGGCGTGAGTACCGAAAGAAGGTATATGTTGTTGCGGGGCCACAAAAAACGTCACAAACTTGACCCTCTATAAGATTCATTACATGCCAAACTAACTTTATCACCACGGCCGAGCTGCTTATCGCTAACTGCGTCACAGCGCGCTGTGCGGCCAGCGTGCCTCAAAAGTACCCCAGAAAGTAACGAAATTACTCTTCAGTAATGTCTGGCGTCAGAGAAAGCGGCACAAACTTCTCCTAGTAAGATGCACTACACTGCGCACTACGACCGAGTTGGTTCTCGCTAACTGCGTCACAGCACGGTGCGCGGCCAGTGTGCCTCAACAGAACCAAAATAAGTTACAATAATCCCCTAGGAAGCTTCGGAAACATGTCCCAGCACGATTCATTAACTCAAATTAACTGCGCCAGGACGGCCGAGCTGTTTTTCGCTAACTGCGTCTTAAGTCTCGGTCCCGTGCCGTAAGCCTAAATGCGTCGTAGGCTGTGAAACCAAATTTCTCACCTTGCCGTAATCCAATAGTGCAGTGGTGTCTTGTCCCAGTGCAAAAGGAACGTAAGCATACGCCGGGAGCCCACGAAACCAGGCTACTTTACAAGAAAAGGGGACAGATGGGTCGCCGCGGGCGAGCGCTCAAACGGGCGCGCGGCCGCACTCGCTGGCTTCGGGGCACTGTTGTCTGGCGGATGACGCATGTATCTGGCGCGTCATTGACCTGTGGCTAGGTAAGGCTAGGAAAATAAGTCGCAAAGCTTAAGTTCATTTATACGCAAAACGTTTTAGTTTTCGCGGCAAAGAATTTAAAAAATAGATCAACGCCTGTTAACTTAAGTTCACTTTCTTTTTTTTCGATGCTCGCGGCAGCTAACGTTCGGTGTCAAAAGTATAGCGTGACGTATGGTGACGTGTTTCCTGTTGCCAGTTTTTGCCGAGTGTCCCCTCTTGTTGAATTCCTTTCTCTATGCTTCTACTCTGCCAACAACCGCGCTCGTCGCTCGTCCGCACCGTCTCTTATCTCCACACGGCTCTGACCTTTATGCGCCGTGAATTCGCCGCTCAGTTTCCGTTGAAGTGATAGACCGCACGTACCTTCGCCCGCTGCGGCGTATGGGCTCGCTGCCAGCGTTTTGACAGTCGTCTGCAGTCATTCAGTGTGATCATTTTCATGTTTGTTTGTGCGCGCTCACACCACGCTTGTTCATTCGGTTAGTAATAGTCGGGCCACATTTTCCAACGCACGCTACACATTAAATGCTGCCCGGATCGGCAGTGCAGCACTACAGGTGTGTCCCTTCGCACGCGCTGCCCACGGGAAGCGCTTCTCATCAACACCACCGTTTCACACGCGCCTTCTCGTGGTCGTCGAGTCTCTCTTCATGTCGGTCTACTTACGCCGCAGCACACCTGCTTACTTAATCAGCTCATGTTTACTACAATTCATATTGCTACCAAAGCCGCTCACCTTACTTCGTATGACATTGCTGTGTTGCTATCGCATTCATTGCTTCGCCCTTAGGGCGAAACTGTGACATTTCTTTTCTTGTTGCAGGCTGAGGAACCAACTGATTATGATCCCGGAGACGAAGAACACACGCTGCCGTCAGCGACCACAGAGGATACAGCAGAAGAAAATAACGATGCGTCTCTGAATGCCAGCGCTACTTATGACGACATGGGGCCATGCATTTGGTGT
Source organism: Dermacentor silvarum (assembly GCF_013339745.2). Lineage (NCBI taxonomy): Eukaryota > Metazoa > Arthropoda > Arachnida > Ixodida > Ixodidae > Dermacentor > Dermacentor silvarum. The sequence goes on from NC_051162.1 coordinate 64,451,737, forward strand.
CCGGCGCTCCGTCCTTCAGAAACTCCTAATGAGCCCATGCAGAAGTTCATTGGTGACAGCAATAATTCTAGAAGCTTGGTCGAGACCGGGCTTGAACCGGTACCCCGGTCCATGCGGCAGTGGGTGAAGGAGAGAAGCAGCTTGATTCTACCAAACACATCGGTGAGTGTAGCAGTGTCCGCACTTTTGCGGGATGACAACTTCCTATGGCAATGCAGGCAATGCTATGTAGCGGAAGCTTGCTTGTTGCTACACGTCTGCACGTATTCCATGAACGTCTGTGTCTGTGGGCGGTGTAGTGTAGAACAAAACGTACACTCGTGAAAACCATTTCTCCCTTTGGGGCCTGTCTTGTCCCACAACGATAATCATCTGCCTTGCTCGCGTTTCCCTTCTTGAAAAATCTGCGCTCGCTACTATCCTGTCGAGAATGCTATGTCACAGTGATAACGCGCATGCCATTCGTGACCTGCAAGTACCGGGCTTGCAGCGTTATAGAAAGGAAACGCAAGCAAGGCAGATGACGTATATTGTTCTGGGAGAACATACGCCACAAAGACTGCGATCTGTTATTGCGAAGCTGTTATAGGCTTGGTTCCAGGAGATTCCGTTCGGCAACGGAAGTAGATAAATGAACAATTTCAGGCACGGGGTATTCTGGATCGTAAAACAATTTCAGACGCTGTTATAGGCTGCGTTCCAGGAAATCGCGTCCGGTAACAGACCGGAAGTAGGCGCGTTGCCCCACCTTGTGGCGTCGGATGAAAACGCCTGGATGGCGGCGTTTTTAAACTTCGGGATCTTAAAGAAAACTAGTGCACCACACCATTCATTTCGCACAAACTTGTGTTTGCGTCTTTATTACGTGACATAGCTCATCTTTGCGCCCATGTGAGTGAGTCAGCACTAGTACGCACGCTGCGATTGGCGTATTCGTCTAAAAGCAATAAAAAAACGTCTCCAAAACGTCCTGTGCATGACTCCAAAGTCATGCACAGCATTATCGATTAGCTATTGAATGGCTATCGATTGTGCTTGGAAACTTTCTGTACTACTGCCAGGATTGCCCCACATCTTCTGTTCACACAAATGCGGACTAACACTTGGCTTAAACAGCACCGCAGTTTATAATGTATCGTAAATATTTTAAGCAGACGACCCAAAACCAGGTTTAATGACAAAGCATTGTATGCCCCATTACGCAAAAAACCAACGTCGTCGGCGTCGCCACCGAGCGATCGTACCAAAAATGGCCGATGGCGCAACGAGTAATAACGCGTGAACAATGCTCCGTTTGTCGTGAAATTTCTAATGGCGGTTCCTGTGAACAAGGTTAATTATTGGCGTAGAAAATAAAATTTGGATGATCTCGGTATGGACGGGAATTGAACGCGGTCCTACGGGGTGCGCGATCACCGCGCTTCCCCAATGCCACTGCGGCTTCACCACTTTGGCTTACTAAAGGTGTATATAGTGCGGGAGGCATTGCATACGCTACGTCGAAAGGTGTGGCATAGTGCGTGCGTCATTGGGCACTTGACGGCGCAGCCAAAGTGGAGGAGGTGGCGCCACTGAACCGCTGAGCTTAAAGCCCCTATACAGGGTGTTTCAGCGAACACTTTCAAAATTCTTAAGCGTGCCTGTGGCAGATAGCCCCATTCCAGTTAATCAGCTGGTCTACTCGAAGAGGCGGACATTACTTGCACAAAAAATTGACATGCATAATCGACTAATTAACAAAAATTCACTAATTAAGTTTTGAACTAATTATCTGATGGCCCATATTGCAATTTACAAATTGTAGCCGTGGAGCTCGCAAGGCGGATACACTTGGAATTAATTCTCAGGATGACACCAGTATCGAGATATTAATTCCCGAACTTTGCGGAGAAATGCATTGGCGTTCCAGTTAAATTCTTTTAAAAATGTCGCTTTATGCATTGAAGCAAAAAATTAACTGGAACGCCAATGCATTTCTCCGCAAAGTTCGGGAATTAATATCTCGATACTGGTGTCATCCTGAGAATTAATTCCAAGTGTATCCGCCTTGCGAGCTCCACGGCTACAATTTGTAAATTGCAATATGGGCCATCAGATAATTAGTTCAAAACTTAATTAGTGAATTTTTGTTAATTAGTCGATTATGCGGTTAAATTTTTTGTCCAAGTAATGTCCGCCTCTTCGAGTAGACCAGCTGATTAACTATAATTGGGCTATCTGCCACAGGCACGCTTTAAGAATTTTGGAAAGTGTTCGCTGAAACACCCTGTATATAAAAAGTAGCGCCATTCTTAGACCTTGCCGCCACCGCGCTCACCCCGGCGTTTCCTCCTTGCCGCCTCCTGTCGCCCCAGCCTCCTCCGCTCCCCCATTGGTCAATCCGTGTCACGTGGAAGCAGGCGTTGCGCTTTTGTATATTTTTTTCTTTCCAGCGCGCTCCGACTGCCATTCTCGGGCCTGTGCGACGAAACTGCTGTACGCACAAACGGATCAAACGTGTCAGGGACAAGAACTTCGTTGTGATGGCATGCTGCTGCACCTTAAGTTGCCGCAACCGACAAGGCGAGGGCAAAAGGCTTTTTCTTTTTTTTTCCATCCAGCGTGCGCAAACTCTTGCTGCACACTATGATATTCGAGCCGTTACAAATCGTCGCGTTGCTACTTCCAAAAAGGCATTATTAAGACCAGTTACTGACTGACGAAGCAAAATCGCGCCTCAAAAACATCTCCGCAGGGCGCGATCGAAGTTTTCCTCGGATTTCCTCTGGTAGCGCGTTAGCTGTCGTCTGCCACGGCAGGCCCGACACAGGCAGCGCCACTGTCGATATCGCGCCTCGATCGCGCTGGTCGCGCCGAGCGCGATAGTGGAACGGAGGAGGAGGGAAGTGGATGGCGCTACTTTTTATACAAAGGGGCTTTAGCTGAGCTGTCCTTCGAGTTATGAACAACCTGGCGGGCAAGCTAGTGCGTCGAGTCGCTTGGCGCGTTTTGATTTGGCCGGTGCAGTTATAATGCAGCCGAGAGCTTGCGCGACCAACAAGCGCGTGACAGGAAAGATTTCACCAAAGGGACTATAATGGTTTCTCATTCCAACACGTAAGCTATCTTTAATATCTCTGACATTTTTTTTTAAAGCGAAGCTTGCATTGCCTTACAAGTGTGGGGGCCGTTGAAGATAAGACCGCTAAAAAATTTGTCACGCAAGTGAAGGAAAATGTAGGGAAGGGCTAATAATTTCAAGCAACGCTTGTATTGCCTCACAAGTGTCGTGGTGGTGGTGTCACACTGAAAAGTGGGCTGATCCTGGCGATAGTGCAGAAAAGGTCCAAGCCAAATGGCACATACCCCGGTGGACTCGAAGACCTGTAACGCGCCCTTGAACTATCCCTGTCACACGTGGGAACCAAAGAGATAAAATCACCAGCCCTTCCACCGTCGAGAAAATGGGGGTAAACGAATCTTGTCCGATTCTAGCGTGCCGATTCTAGCGTGAGAGCTTCCGAAGCCCAGGCGAAACGTCAGCGAGGATCCGCGGACCCTGAGTTTAGAGAAAACGAAGCCGAGTGCCTGAGACAGCGTCGTGTTGCCAGAGATTCGCTTACCCCCATTTTCTCGGCAAGGGAAGGGATGAGAGTTTTTTATTTCAACCATGACTACCAAGCTATTCGACAAAAAGATTGACGTCTGCAATTTTTCCCGGTGATCTGTTGTATCTTCTCCGCTTAATTAGGCTATTTTTTTTCAAAAATATTTTTTTGCCCCGCTTCTAGAGCATTTTTGTTTGTGCGTTTTGAGTCTTCTTGGCGGTGCGCAAAAATATTTTGGAATTTTACTTGTTTTTGCAGGTGCCACAAGGACTCGCAGTATTCAGACATGTAAGACATTGATTGTTTGGTAGTCATGTCACTTCATTGGCTTGCCATACACAAAATATAAACGACTGAATCACGCAACATACATTTGAAAAAAAAAGTTTTGCTTTGTATCCTGTAGCTCAGCTGCACAAATAATAAATTCTCACCAGAATGAAACAAAATTGTTCGCCCCTCAAATAAACATGCACAACGAGGTTTTAGTTTAAACAAGTGGCTGGAAATTTTTTCAGCTTCATTCGTTGTCATTAGAAAACCACTGGTTAATTTGGCGCCGAACCAATCCACTATTTATTCAATAAATGTAGGCGTACAAAGCCACAAGCATGTGCCATGGGTGTGATATTACGGTTTCCATTTTTTACGAAACGCTTTTGATCATGCTGGTTTATGAATGCGGGAAAGAAGCCAGAATACTTCCTCCATAATTTCTCGCATAATTCTACTTCATACATGGTTTTTTCGTGAGTAGCCTTTTCGTCTGAAGAGTATTCCTGCCGTAAATGTTATCCTGTGATAAAGTTCCCGAATCACACGTTGTTGTTATTTTTTTATTGTTCTCGAAGCAATGTTCTAACAGGAGTCTGCTTTTTACTCTTTTGTCACGTCCCTGTAACTGTGAGTTCCCCTTGTTTGAAAGTACGATCATGTTTTTTCTTGAATTTATTAGTTCCTTCTCATTCGTTATAAATGTGTGTGCTTTGTCTGTGCTTTTATAACTATAATAAACTATATTTGCACTTTGTAATATTGATGGACTATTCTCGCAACGCGCACGCAGGGGTAAATTAAAGCAATATATGCCTTTTTCTCGTTTCAGTTCACACCGTGGGTGAAAAAGTGAGTGTACTAAAATTATTTATTATTTGCGAAATATTTATTACTGATAACGCTAGCGATACATAACTTCCGGGTGTTCCATTACCCTAATTACATCCTGAGTCACTGCTCTCAACTCCCAAAGACGAGGTCTCTTACGGCTCAGCCTTTTTTACTGGAGTTTCACGCTACATCTCAACGTACATAACTGCTGTATTTCAGCCAGTCACGATTCAAAAACTGAGTCAGGAGTGTTACAGAACACCGGGAACAACAATGCCCTACGCGGAATAACAACGCCAAAACATTGTCCGCGATGCGATCAACGATTTGCCATTGTGCAAAGGAAACAATTGCAAAGTCTAGTTCTGCCACGGAAACGGCTTTCGCGACTCGACATTCCAACAGGCCACAATCACTGCCGTATTATGGTGCGTAAAACGCTGTCTCCGGCACTTCGGATCCACATTTTATGCACTGCACTGCCATCCTCGCCCCTGGTTATTGCAACTCCGTTATAATTTATCGAAGCGTTATTATTGCTCAATACTCTAGTTAGGGTTGAATCCTGGTTGAGTATTATCTGTGCGAACCTTCCCACACCTTTCTGACAGGAGTGCTGGCTGGATTCTGCTGCCTTGAGGAACATACTACATGCATATATACAGGGTCTCCCAGCTATCACGCAGCACGATTAAAAAAAAGAGGAACGGCGTTACGTGAAGCAAACCTAGTGCGTATTGTTTCCAGTGCAGTGGAGTAGCCGCCAGTAATTTTTTCGTTACGGAGATTTAATTAGTTAATTGTAATTAATTATCTAACTCAAGAAGTACTGTCGTCATTATCAAAGTGGAACGCTTTAAGCGCCACTACCCCGCCACAGAATAGTGACTCCCCCAGTGGGCTTCGTCTGCGAAAGGGTGATTGTAACGTAGCAAAGAGGAGACAGAAGAGGAGGAGAATGAAGAACTCAGTAGCAGCCACGGCTACATTTCGGTGGCGCCATCGTGGCGACCTCTCATCCATCCTGGTCTTCATCTGTGAATAAACACCGATCATCCGTAACAATATACAGGGTGTCCCAGCTATCACGCAGCACGATAAAAAAAACCGGAAAGGCATTACGCGAAGCAGACCTAGTGCGTATTGTTTCCAGTGCAGTGGAGTAGCCGCCAGTAATTTTTTCGTTACGGAGATTTAATTAGTTAATTGTAATTATTTATCTAACTCAAAAAGTACTGTCCTAATTATCGAAGTGTCAATGAGAAAATTCTAGAGCAACATGAAAAACTCGATACACCTTTCTGTTGCTCAATACGTGCTACCATAAATGGGTTTTTCCGAGCGCGAAAGAAGCCCGGAAATACACGCAAAACGCCTCGAGCGGCCAGTCTCGCGGCAATTCTGCGTGTATTCGCGGGCGTCTTTCACGCTCGGAAAAACACATTTACGTAGCACGTATTGAGCTTTTCATGGAGTTTTTCATGTTGCTCTACAACTTTCTCATTAACACTTTGATAATTAGGACATTACTTAACGAGTTATATGATTATTTACAAATAATGAATTTAATCTCAGTAATGAAAAAATTACTGGCGGCTATTCCACTACACTGGAAACAATACGCACTAGGTTTGGTTCGCGTAATGCCTTTCCGGTTTTTTTAATCGGGCTGCGTGATAGCTGGGACACCCTGCATATTGTTACGGATGATCGGTGTTTATTCACAGATGAAGACCAGGATGGATGAGAGGTCGCCACGATGACGCCACCGAAATGTAGCCGCGGCTGTTACTGAGTTCTTCGTTCTCCTCCTCTTCTGTCTCCTCTTTGCCACGTTACAATCCCCCTTTCGCAGACGAAGCCCACTAGGAGAGTCACTATTCTGTGGTGGGGTAGTAGCGCTTAAAGCGTGCAACATGAGCTAGCTGGGTTTTCTTGGAACGCCTATCTGTAGACAAAACCCGTGCAACCACGTAAGTTGGGTCGCTCAGGCGATCTTAAACAATGAACGGGCCCACATAATGTGACAAGAGCTTGCGGCACAAGCCACGCTTGCATTGTGGAGTCCATAGCAGCACTGGGTCACCTTTTTCAAAATAAATGGCTTGATGTGATCTATCGTACCAATTCTTCGAGTGGTTTTGCGATGCCAATGTGCGGACGCGGGCTATTCGGCGGGCTTCCTCGGCGAGGCAAAGTGTCTTGGAGACGGAATCCTCAGCATCCAGAGAAAACGGCAGAATCGTGTCGAGGAAGCTCCGCGGCGATCGAGCATGAAGCAGATAGAAAGTGCTGTAATTCGTTGTCTCATGCTTTGCAGTGTTGTGGGCGTATGTTATGAATGGCAACACATCATCCCAGTTCTTGTGGTTAGAGGACACATACATGGATAGCATGTTCGTCACAGTTCGATTCGTGCGTTCAACAAGATCGTTGGTTTGCTGACGCTACGGTGCTGAGTGACGAAATTGTGTTCCACATAGCGGAAGGAGCTCTTCAACAGCGTCGGCCACGAATTGACGACCGCGATCATTTATGACCACGCGAGGTGGGCCATGGCGTAGGACGACCTAATGCAACAAGAAAGCTGCGACGCAAACAGCGGTAGATGACGGCACTGCTGTGGTCTCTGTGTAGCGTGTAAGGTGGTCTACACAAACGATAATCCATCGATTGTTATTCGATTACCATGGGAGTGGGCCCAGGAGGTCCACGCCAACGGGCTCGAAAGGTGCGTGAGGGGGAATCAACGGCTGCAGAAGACCTGGTGGGGCGGTGAAAGGTCTTTTCCGCCGTTGGCATTGGTCACAACTAGCAACATATTGCTTTGTTGTTAGAAGCATGTGAGGCCAATAAAATCGCTCTTGCACACGCTGTAGCGTGCGAGTGAGCCCAAGATGACCTGATGTTGGATCATCATGCATGGCATGCAGCACAGCACTACGGAGACTCTCCGGGACTACAAGAAGAAAGCGAGCGCCACTTGCAGAGTGGTTGGTTTTATATAACAAGCTGTCACGTATGGAAAAACCACCACTGGCTTTCGGATTAAGGGCCGTCACGAAAAGCGGTTCCAAAGTGACGTCGTTGCATTGATCCTCCTGGAAGATTGTCGCGTCCGGAAATTCAGGTGCAATAGCGGCGAGACAGTCATCAAAAGTGTCTTCATCAGAATCTGTCGTTGGCAGTGGTAAGCGGGAAAGACAGTCGGCGTCAGCATGCCGGCGGCCGCTTCTGTATTTCACTATAAGGCCGTACTCTTGTAGTCGTAAGGCCCACCGTGCTAGACGCCCAGACGGATCCCGAAGGTTGACCAGCCAGCATAATGAATGGCTGGTCAACCAGTCGCCCATTCAGTGACTATGCTGAATGGGCGACCATAGATGTAACAGTGAAATTTATGAACAGCAAAAACAGCTGCAAGGCATTCCTGCTTAGTGACTGTGTAGTTTCGCTCAGCATTGCTTAAGCAACGACTGGCATAGGCAACAACGTGTTCGGCGTCATTTCACCGTTGAACAAGTACCGCTCCAATGCCTATTCCGCTGGCGTCAGTATGAACTTCGGTAGGGGAACACGGATCAAAATGACGCAGGATGGGGTCTGGCGTAAGTAAGAATTTAAGTTGACGAAACTATGACTGACATTCTGGTGTCCAGTCGAACGATACATCCTTTGCAACAGACGCGTCAACGGGTGGACAACGTCGGCAAATTTTGGGCAAAACGACGGAAATAAGAACAGAGTCCCAGGAGACTGCGCAGTTCCCGCACTGACTGCGGAGGCTGGAAGGCACTGACCGCTTCAATCTTGCGGTGGTCAGGTCTGACTCCGTCTTTGTCGACTAGATGACCGAGAACCAATGTCTGTCGCTCCCCAAACCTACACTTTCCAGAGTTGAGAATCCAATCTGCTTTCTCCTTGCATTTCAGAACCAGGCTAAGGCGCTCGTGATGCTCCTCAAAAGTGCGGCCGAAAATAACAACATCATCCAGGTAGAAAAGACATATTTCACACTTTAGACCGCGGAGAATTGTGTCCATGAATCTCTCGAACGTTGCGGGCGCATTGCAGAGCCCGAACGGCATAACGTTAAATTCGAATAAACCGTCCGGTGTAACCAAGGCGGTCTTCTCTTTGTCAACGGGATCCACAGGTATCTGCCAATCGCCTGAACGTAGATCGAGGGACGAAAAGTAGGAGGCAGAATGTAGGCAGTCTATTACGTCGTCAATTCGCGGGAGTGGGTACACATCCTTCCTGGTAATTGCATTTAGTCGCCTATAATCAACACAAAATCTCCACGAGCCACCTTTTTCCTTTACCAGGATGACAGGTGCGGCCCACGGGCTTGACGATTCTTTAATGACATTTTTCCTAGGCATCTCTTGTACCTAGTCCGCAATAATCTCGCGCTCTCATGACACTCGGTAGGGCTTCTGACGAAGAGTTTGTGCCGATCCTGTGTCAATGCGGCGACGGGCACGCGAAGATGGGATAATTGTACGGTGCTCATCTTGAGAGAAGTCAAACACAGAAGCATACTGGGATAGCAGTTGTACTAAGGGGTCCCGTTCACGTGAAGACAAAGACTTGCTGACCATGCATACAATTTTTGGCTCGTAAGGGCGAGTGGCTCCTACTTGTGTGGAATCCTCGTCCCTGACCACCATAGATGAACAGCACGTGACGTCGTCGAAGACAGCAATCTTCATGTGTTCGGAAACACGCACAGGGACGGCAGAGCAATTTAACGTCCACAAAAACGTGCTACCATTGTTCACAGCAACGATGCTATTGGGTACCAGTAGGTTTTTATTCCCAGAAGAGTCGCCAAAGGGCTTTACCACGGCATCAAATGAAGCATCATTACAAGATGCGATGACGGATTCCGGTGCTAAAGACCACGGAGGCAGCGTCACTCCCTCAGCAACGGCAAATGTCCTTTGTCCAGCGGGTTGTTCATCCAGGAGGTCTGATAATGACGGATCCTGACAAGCATCGACTCCAAGTTTTCCGCTATTTATCGAAAGCTCGCCGGCACCACAGTTGACAGAAGCCCCGCAGGTCCACAGAAAGTCTATCCCTAACATAACATCGTGCGTGCAGCATTCCAAAATCACAAACTTGGTTAAATAGCACTTGTCCGCCAATGACACATTTACAGCACAAACACCAAGGGGAAGCAATATTTCACCGCTTACTTCGCGAAATTTAGCATGCGTGTCGAGGGAAAACATCACTTTGCATCGAAGCCGGTTCTTGAAAGAAAGGCTCATAACTAATCTCATAGCCCCGGTGTCCACCAATGCCATTGTACATGTACCATCAGTTATCACTTCCACTTTGTTTCCTAACATTGCAACCAGTGGAGGTATTAGTGTCGTGTCGAGTCTGGCGACCTCACCTCCATCGGCCGCGCAGTCTAGTTTCCCGGCGGCTGTGGTGAGAATGAACGTCGCCTCGGTGAAGGAGAGCGACGTTGACGTGAAGACGGTGGAGTGAGACTGCGGTCTGAAACAGGCGAGTCGCTGCGGTGATTCCGTCGAGGACTGTTGATGGCGAAGGTCGTCGACGAAGTAAAGGAGCGTGGAGGCCGTGAATTGTCGAAGTTAGGACGTTCAGTGCCATAGGACGTTGGCTGTGACTCGTACCACCTCGGTGCCCAACGACGCTGCCGACAGAATCGAGAGATGTGTCCTGTGACATAACACACGGGAGGTTCGCGGCTAACGTTCGGGTAGGATGGGTATGTCTGTGGCTCCGAGTAGGCCGTTGCTGAACAATGGGTATATCCATCAGCACGCTCGTTGCCGGTTTCCCGGTGGTAGTTCTGTTGCGTTCTCATTGGCCTTCTCGAGTGGTACTCCTCGACAGTCGTTGCAGCGATGGAAAGAGGAGCTGGTGGAGGATTGTACGGATGTTGACTATCACGGAACTCATTGTTCAATTCAGTGAAACGACGTAACTCCTCTCTAACAATCTGTCTAATGGTCGTCGCGAGATCGACTGATGGGATGTAGTCTTCAATGCTTCCAACAGTTGTTACGTTTGCTAGCCGGCCAAACTTCTGGATTATGCGGCGCAGTTTGAGCGCCTCAAAGGTACGGCGATGACGTATTACGTCGGCGACTGAGCCAAGGTTCTCTTTACCAATGAGGAAGTTGTAAACGTCCTTCGCGATTCCCTTCAACAAATGGCCAATTTTGTCCTCCTCTGACATACGAGGATCGGCCGTCCTGCATACCTTGAGCACGTTTTCGATGTAGGTCTTGCACGTCTCCCTCGGAACTTGAGCTCTTTGAAGCAACGTTAGCTCGGCCTGCTTATTCTTTGCGATTGAATCGCCGAAACTCTCCTTGATTTCGGACTTGAAACGATCCCACGTTGTCAGAGTTTCCTCGTGGTTATCGAACCACACGAGTGCCGTGTCCATCAGAAGGAAGACTACGTTGGAGAGTCACGTTACGCTGTCCCAACAATAGTGCTTGCTCACCCGTTCGTAGTGGTTAAGCCATTCTTCCGCGTCCTCGCCGGGCTTCCCTCCGAATGTGCGAGGCTCTACGAGATGTTGGCGCTGCCACAGACTAGCCATCATTTGGGTCGAAGATGCCGCTGGTTCCGTGCGAGTTTTGGCTTCGGTGTGGGACATCTGAAACACCGGAAGTAATGCGGACAATCCAGCGATTCGGCTGCTTCGACGCAGATCAGGAGGTTGGAGAACCGTGCTGTGCGTGTTGCGTGGTGGTCGGGGGTACCTAGCGCCTTCCACCAAAATCTGTTACGGATGATCGATGTTTATTCACAGATGAAGACTAGGATGGATGAGAGAGAGAGAGAGAGACAAAACTTTATTTTGATGAGGCACGGAGAAGCGTCGATCTCCGTGGTGGGTGGAGCCTTCAGTCCAGGGCCCCAGCGGCGGTGGCAGCACTTTCGGCTCTGGCGATAAGCTTTCGCTGATCCTCCAGTGCCGAGCTGGTAAGCACCATCTCCCACTGCTCGTGCGTTGCGTTTCAATTTGGGGAGTTATTGGGGATATTTTGGCAAGCCCATGTGGTGTGGTAGAGGGTAGCTCGCTCTGTACAGAAAGGACAAAGGGGCTGATAAAGGGTGGGGTACATTGCATGAAGGAGCGTGAGGTGAGGATAGGTATTGGTCTGGAGTTGCCTCCAGGTCGTGGCTTCAGCTCTGGTGAGGGATGGGTGGGGTGGCGGCATCGTTCTTTTCGAAAGGTGGTAGTGCTGCAGTATATCGTAGTAAGTTTGTAGTGTGTCTGGACTTGGGTCTTCTGGCGTCTCTTGCAGTGCCCGGTTGCAGTGACCTCGGGCTATCGTGTGTGCACGATGGTTTCGGCTGACGCCTTCATGTCCCGGTGTCCAAATTATCGTGGTGCGGGGTATTTCGTTGAGGCGATGTAGAATATCGCATGCGATTTTATGTAGATGGCTGTTCGCGTAGGCTCGACATGCTGACTGACAGTCTGTAAGAATATATAGTTCTTCGTTTTGTCTCGATGCCGAGATGGCGAGGGCAATAGCGGCCTCTTCGGCTGCGGCGACGTTCTGCGTACGAACGGAGGCGGATACCAGTTCTTGCTGTTTGTGTCCAGCCACGCTGATTACCATACCCTCTCCATTCGGGTACATGGCCGCATCTGTCCAGCGAGCAGTGGAGAGAGTGCCGTATCTCCTTTCTATTGTTATCGCTCGTGCTTTTCTCCTGCCCAAGTGATATTCCGGGTGCATGTTACGCGGAACAGGCGCCACCATTATTTGCTCGTGTAGGGACTTGCGGAGTACTTCTTGATTGTTGGTTGTCGCCACGGGGTACTGCAACCTTCGAAGTGTTGCTCTGCCTGTTCTAGTGAGGTTGAGGCGCGTGATTTGCGCATGTCGGTGTGCTTCAATTAGTTCTTCTAAGGTGTTGTGGATGCCCATGGATAGAAGTTTCGTTGTTCCAGTGCCTGGAGGAAGGCCGAGGGCTTGTTTGTACGCTTTCCGCAGTAACACATTTATTTGGGCTTTTTCTGTTGATGTTAATTTCAAATAAGGTGTCGCGTACGTGACTCTACTGACGATAAGGGCCTGAGTCAAGCGTAATAAGTCTTTTTCCTTCATACCATGTCTGCGACTGGCAACTCTATTAATCATGCGAGCTACGCTGTAGGAAGTTTGTTTCAGTGCGTTTACAGTGTGGTTATTGCGACCACTATTTTGCATGGGGACACCTAATATGCGGAGTGTTTGGACTATGGGTATAGGTTTTTGGTTTAGGTGTATTTCTATGGCCTCTCTCTCTGTGCTTTTTTTTCTTGATTTCTTTTTGAGAACAAGGAGCTCGGATTATTCTGGGGAGCATTCCAGGTTGCACTCTTTGGCGTATTCGGTGACAACGTCTGCCGCCGCTTGCATGCGTCCTGCTGTTCTCCGTCCGAGCCTCGAGTTGTCCAAATGGTAATGTCATCCGCATATATTGCGTGACGAAGGTGCGGAATCTTCTCTAGATGCTCTGGGAGGATGGATGAGAGTCGCCACCGAAATGTAGCCGCGGCTGCTGCTGAGTTCGTTCTCCTCCTCTTCTATCTCCTCCTCTTTGCCACGTTACAATATATGTATATATATCTATATAGGAATGTACACACAAAGTTCCATATATATATATACCTTATATGCCGACCACCTGTGTCCAGCTCTATTCTGGGTAACAAACAATAACTTTCTACAATAAGCCTACATATGACAGCCATCTCTAAAGCATATCCACCTGTTAAGGGAATCGGGTGTCATAATTACGAATTGTTTGACTTCGGTTTTTTATTGTGATAGGAATTATATGGACACTTCAAGCGGATTTCTTCCGTCAGCGTCGCTGTCGTCGTCACCGGGAGGTTCTGTATAAATTCCAAGGGCGATAAAATCTCCGCACGCCGTATGCTGTATATGCGAGTGAGAGCGCGCGAGGGACGCGCGCTTTCACGGAGAGCGAAAGCACGGCGGAGAGCAAAGGCGACCGCTGCGCGACATGCCGTGGGGAGATGGGAGGAAGGGGGGCGACGTTGTGCTGCGGGCACCAACGGCGCAAGGGGAACTAGCCACTCAGTCTCGCACGCGAAAGGAGGAAAGCTGGAAGGCAGCGCGGGAGGGAGGGGGGGGGCTGCTACTCTGTCCGCAACTGCGTACTTTGCCCGGCTGCGGCGATCGCCCGCACCGTGTCTTGAAGGGGATATGCCGACGGCTCATAGCTTTTTATGTGCTGTGCGTTCGCCGCTCAGTTTCCGTTGAAGCGATAGACCGCATGAACATTTGCTCGCTGCTGCTGCGCTTGCTGATGCCAGCGTTTTGACAGCGGTTGTCTGCGGTCGTCGAGTAGGATCTATTCATGTTTGTTTGTGCGCGCTCACACCATGCTTGTTAATTCAGTTAGCAAGCGAATGTGTCAAAATTATGCAGCCGATAAAACTCAATTGCGATAGCAAATAAATAGAGCGGAATCGACTTATTTGCTATCGCAATTGATTCTTCGCCTTTTGGGCGAAAATGCGACTTTTTTGATGAGATACAATAATACCATCGCCTGACGGTGACACAACGAAATAGAAAGATAATAACTATTTAACAACGTGCAAAGGAACTTCCTTTGGTCTTACCATGAAACAGCAACCCAGCAGTACTGTCAGACGCTGGCAGAAGAACCGAACAACGATACTCTGGCGCCAGTGGCGTAGCCAGAAATTTTTTTCGGGGGGGGGGGCTCAAGTTGCAACGCGGCCTCCTCCTTATAAACGTTGTCGAGGCATCAAATACATGAATAATAACTGCATTGCCATTGCCAATGCCATTCTATATTAGGTGCTGAAAACGAATTATTTAACGCTACGCACAGTCAATACAAGTAAATTATGTCTTTGTTTCATAAAAGAATAGCTTCGTATGTCCCAAAAATGCTGGCAGTAATAGCTGATATCAATGCTTCCGCGTTTTTTTTTGTCTATCTAATAAGTAAACGAAATATCACGCGAACTTTAGAACTATATCAGTTCGAAACCAGTAAAGCAGTGCATGCAGCTGGTATGAAAAACGTAAAGGCCATAAAATGAACAAGTTGACAAATATTTTGATGAATTTTTGTCATTTAACAACCTTGTTTACATATTTGTACATATGCAACGGCCAGGGAAAAGCCACAATGACGCTGTCCTTCGTTGCAATGGATTGCGTATGTCCCAAAAATTGTGGCAGTAATAGCTGATATCAATATAAAGGTCGTATATTGTAAGTGCACCGAAATTATAGTTGCAACAACGAGTACATATAAAAAGCAGAAGTTCCGCAAAATATACATTAGAAATGCGAAGATAGAATGGAATATACATATGCCAAGATAAACGGCAAGAAAGTGTCGCGTGAAACCAAGTTCACTGCTTGTATACACAAAACCTCGCAACAAGATATTTAAATATACGTATAAGTCTGCAATAAATCTACGTATCTAAGGAAACGTCATTGTATATAATGCGTCAAACAAGACAAATAAACATGTTGCGCAGTCACAGATAGTAAACTTCACGCATACGAGTATAAAGAAAGACGATCCAGACAAGAACAAAACCATGATCTCAGAAATTGTGATATGCATTTGAGCCATGCTGCGATCGCGACAGCACCATGTGGCTAGAATAAGAGAAAAAGAATGCAGAAATCAATACGAAAATGCGTAGTTTAACTGCCTGCACAGCGGCAACAATTATTCTGCACCGAAAGTCAAAGAAGGCTATTGCTTCATTTCAAAAAAAGAAGTAAATACATGTAGCTAAAAAGGAAAGAAAAGGACAAACGAAAGCCACAGATGATGCGGCAAGTTGATTTACCTAACATCCGAGTGCGTTTTTGGGAAACGCCGCGTGTACCGGGCTTTCAATGAGCAAGGTTTGTCAAAATTGGTTATTGATGTCCCCGTAATTTTTGTATTCCCAGGATAATTTTGATCATCATGCTAACTGTTACAATAAACGGTGAAAATTTCTGTCGTTTTAAAAGCTAATGAACAGTCATACGTTTTCATAATTACGAGCTTATATAGGAACGTGAAGGAACAGATATTTTTACAGGCATTGATTTTTGCTGCTTCGCTATCTAAACGATAAACTTCACTCGGCGGGGAGGTTTAGCGAAGCGTTCAGTAACTTCGGACACGTTGATGGCGACGTCTCTGTGGGCGTATAGAAGCGCCAGCATAACCATGCGTTCCTCATTGTAAAGCGCAAGTGGTTTTTTTAGTAATCGCACATTTGAAAATCTCTCTGCGCTGGCAGTGGCACTGGAAGGGCGACTAGAATATGCAGCAGTTTGTACTAGAGCACTGCACGGGCCGATTTTTTCAGCCCGGACCCGGCCCGGGCCCGTTTTTACGTTGGGCTGCCCGCCCGAGCCCGAACAAAACTTTTATGGCGAGACCCGGGCCCGGCCCGGGCCCGGAAATAATCTACGTTACCCGCCCGGCCCGCCACCCCTTTACCTTAGGCCAGAGGCCAGGCCCGAGCCCGGCTCGAACCCGGCCCGAGACCGAAAAATACATGTTTTTCAGAGTTGACACCCCCGAGAATAACTCGCTGCACGTTACATGCACACCACCAGAAAGCCCGAGCCCGGCCCGGGCCCGGGTCAAAAAGCACACGCCGTGCCCAAGCCCGTGAAAAAACTGCTCTACCCGGCCCGGCCCGGCCCACGGGCCGGGCCGGGCCCGGGCTTTCGGGTAAGCCCGAGCCCGTGCAGTGCTCTAGTTTGTACACATGTACATATAACCTGCAGTCTCCATGAGAGGGGGCATCTATTCCTGTACTAAAACCTAAAAACACTTCGATATCGTTTCCTCAGCACCACACTCGACAAGGTAGACAGCCGTCCTCTACGGAAGCCACAATTCTTGGTCCCTGGTCCCAGCCGACGTCGGAACGAACTGCTTTAAAAGCGCTATTACGCTTTTGAAAAGAAACAGGACTTAGTGAAAACTATAGAATTGTGCGGACAGATGTGTTTTTGTTTCTTTTCTTCTTTTTAATCTTGTTTTCTAATCTTTTCTGCCCTTACCCCATCCCCCTGTGCAGAGTAGCCAATCGGACACTTAACCTGGTTGACCTCTCTGTCTTTCACCTCTTAATAATGCGATAGCAATTATATGGACACTCAAAAGCAGATTTCTGCCGTCGCCGTCGCCGTGAGGTTCCGTATGACGTCAATGGAGATTAAATAGTCGCCGCGCGCCGAACGCTGTATGTGCGAGTGAAAGGGCGCGAGGGGCGCGCGCTTTCACGTGGAGTGAACGCACGGCGGAGAACAAACGCGAGTTCTGCGCCGTGCTCCCTTAAGGGCTGCAGAAGTAGGGGTCTCTTTCCAATCACCATATATGTAGAGCAAACGCGCCTTCTTCCGACGCGCGAGAGGCCGTGGAGGAGGGGGGGGGAGGGGGAGGGAAGGGAGGCGACGTTTAGCTGCGGCACCAAGTGCCTATTTATATCAGAGGCTCCGGCAACAGTCAACAACGCCGCACGCATTTTGAGCGAACGCGGGCAAAACGCCGACGGCGTCGACAACAGTTCTGCGTGTAGCCGGTGCTGCTGCATGTCCAAGTTTATACAGCTGATAAAGCTACTATCATTACTCCGTATAGCTCTCTACAAATTTGCTATCGCAATTGATGCTTCGCCTTTCAGGTGAAACTGCGACAACTTTTTTCCTTCCTTCCTTCCTTCCTTCCTTCCTTCGATATCGTTGCCATCCTTGTTTACGTACCTTGCACAAACAGTAAGCTGTTTGATTCCAGCAATATCCGTCGTTTCGTCAGCAAGTACGGAGAAGCAGCCTGCAGCGTTCACTTTTGCATCTAGGCTTTCTTTGATAATTTCACCACAAATTTCTATAATTTGGTTTTGTTCGTCTGGTTTAAATACGAGGCATTACTGGGGCAACTTTCCAAATGGTTCTTCAGATGTGCATCTCCACAATCAGCTCACATGCGAAGAAGCGCTCTGGAAATAGCTGTATTTTCAGCGGGGGCTTTGCTTAAATCCATAGGACCAGTGTCCCTATCGCCACGGAGAGCAAGACCTTGCCGCCCGCAAAAAAGAACTGTCTCAAATTAAATAGGCCGTTGAGTTCCTTCTGTTTTCTCTTATTGTACTTTGCCTGCCCTGGTCCAGCTTATCGATCACATGTGGGCGCGCTTCCTGAAAATGTTTGGAGAAAATTATCAGATGCCAGCTGACAGTCACGGTGATATTTAATATTTTCGTGTGTGTGGAAGATTGCGAGCGCGTGCTTCCATTTCTGGAACGGCTTGGACACACGCGTTCAAGTGCGTGCATGTTGGCCCAATTTTATAAAAACATTAAACCCAGAAAGTTCCAGAATTAAAAATCAGAAGCACGCCTTTGGAAATGTCAGTGCACTTTTCGCGTCAAAAGTGTATGAGAACTTTATACCCATCAAGTTTCCTAATTGAAATCCATGCGCTCCGTAGATTTCGGTGCCGCTGCGAGATGCCGCGACGCGCCCGCTCGCTATCGAAAATCCCTTGAAAATTTGTGTTCGGCTGGGGCTCCTTACGTTATGTGACTCCAGGTGCATGGGCGTTTCCACGAAATCCAGCCCGAGTTCGCAATTTTCGCGGCGAAATGTCTTTTCGAGTGTCAAAAAGACATTGTAGACAAAATCCACAACGATTCCCGGCGCCGGTGGTTGTTTTGGCCGGCGGTGCATGACAGCACGAAAAAATTTCGGGGGGGGCTGAAGCCTCATCAGCCCCCCCCCTGGCTACGCGCCTGAGGCGCAGTGACTGCTGGGGAATGTGCTCGTTCGTTATCCGCTACAGTCAGCTGCCACGCATCGGATCGTCGCGAAACAAGTAGCTCGTTCTCAACGAAGAATCCGGCAACCTTGGTGGCACTACCTTTGGGCAAGGGTTTTGTTTCGGCGTAGCACGTGAGGTAGTCCATAGCTACGGCGATCCATATATTCCCTGACGTCGACGTCGGCAAAGGCCCCAGCAAGTCCATCCCCATTTGCTAGAATGGTCGGTGAGTTGGTTCAATCGGCTGTAGAAGTCCGGCTGGCCTTCTCGGCGGTGTTTTGCGTCGCTGACAGTCTCAGCATGTCTTTACGTAATGGACGACGTCGGCCGCGAGGCGATGCCAGTAGTATTTTTCCTGTATCCTCGCGAGCTTGCTGGAAATACCGAGGGGTCCCGCCGTTGGGTAGTCATGGAGCGCTTGTAGAACCTCTGGACGCAATGCTGAGGGTACCGCGAGGAGGTAGCTGGCTCGGAGTGGTGAGTAGCACTGACAATTGGGTGAGTTGGTACATATGCATAGCTTCAGAACGGCGCAACAAGGAAGACGAAAACATGAAAGATCACACGAACACAAGCGACGACTCACAACTAAAGTTTATTCCATACCATAGAGCAGATTTATACACACACGTGGCTACACACAACGCAAAAAGAACAACCAAAATCCAGAACACGTTAACCATTCAGGTACAGGATTTCTATATCCTGTAGCACAATAGAGGGACAGCTGATAAAAAACTGTTTTTTTAATTTTGAATGTTCCATTGAATGTTCCATGATTCGATTACTTCCCGAGTTGTCTTATCATGATGCCTTGGAATAATGCTTGTGAGGCTAAACTGAGGCGCGCAGCCGCACTTCTTACAGTGCTGAGAAATGTGCGAAAAACTATCACCACGTAGGTTGGCCGCATGTTCCCTTAATCGCACGTTAACACATCCGGCAATCACTTAAGAATATGGCAATCAGTTGTGCCACGAATGTGGTTTACAGTCTGCCGTTGTCTTGCGGCTCTGCTATATAGGCCAGACGGGCCGATGTGTTAACGTGCGATTAAGGGAACATGCTGCCAACCTACGCTGTGATAGTTTTTCGCACATTTCTCAGCACTGACAGAAGTGCGGCTGCGTGCCTCAGTTTAGCCTCACAAGCAGTATTTGAAGGCATCATGATAAGACGACTCGGAAAGTAATCGATGCATGGAACATTAAAAATGAAAAAAACAGTCTCGTATCAGCTGTCCCTCTATTGCGCTACAGGATAAAGAAATCCTGTACCGGAATGGTTAACGTGTTCGGGATTTTGGTTGTTCTTTTTGCGTTGTGTGTGGCCACGTGTGTGTAAATCTGCTCTGTGATATGGAATAAACTTTAGTTGTGAGTCGGCGCTTGTGTTCGTGTGATCTTTCGTCTTTTTGTCTTGCTTGTTGCACCATTCTGAAGTCGGAGTGGTGAGAAATTCTTCTTTAGGAGAATGTCGTTTTGCAAGAAAAATGACGCCAAGCCTCGCCTGAACACCTCTGGCACAACGACGGTCTTGCCTTCTACGTAGTCTACGAGGTTTCCTAGTTCCCGGTCGGCTCGTTGTTGTTTGGCGAATTCGTCGGCGCTGATGGGTCCCAGGAAAGTGTCGTTATCCTGATCTTGCCGGGTGGGGGTTCGACGGGGGCGCGAGACAAGCAGTCGGCGTCAGAGTGCTTTCGCCCGGACTTGTAAACGATGGTGATGTCGAATGCCTGAAGTCTCAGTTTCCATTGTGCGAGGCAACCTGAAGGATTCTTAAAGTTAGCTAGCCAAAACAAGGCGTGGTGGTCGCTCACAACTTTGAAGGGCCTGCCATAGAGGTAGGGGCGAAACTTTGATGTAGTCTAGAAGATGGCGAGGCACTTTTTTGTGTTGTGGAATAATTTGCTCCCGCCTTTGACAGCGACCGGCTCGCGCCGAGTCCTACGCTGTATGCACCGGTGTGGACTTCGGTACCGGCGTTTTCGTCAAAATGCGCATGTATTGGCGGCGATTGCAGGCGTCACTTGAATTCTTCAAATGCTTCGACTTGCGGCGTCTCCCACTTGAACTCGACGTCGGCATTCGTGAGGTAGGTCAGTGGCTTGGCGATCCGTGGAAAATCATTGACGAAGCGCCTGTAACAGGGGCATAGTCCAATAAATCTACGCATTGCCTTCGTGTCGGTGGGGGGAGGACAGCCAGTGATGGCCGCAGTTTTCTGTGAGTTAGGGCACACTCCAGACTTGTTGATGACATGGTCCGAAAACAAGAGCTCCTCGTATGAAAAGCGGCACTTTTCTGGCTTCAACGTGAGTTCGGAGGTCTTGATTGCGTGAAGAACAGTTTCAAGGCTCCGGAGGTGTTCTCCTAAGCTGTAGGCAAACACAACGACGTCGTCCAGGTAGACGAGGCAACTCTGCCACTTCTAGCCCGGACTCCATGACGCGTTGGAAAGTCGCAGGCACTGAGCAAAGACCAAACGGCATGACCTTGAACTCGAACAGTCTGTCTGGTATAGGCTCCGTACAGTCAACAGGCGGCGCTGCTGCGCAGCAGCGGCGGCGCGATGCTCAGCGTCGCATGTGGCGGGCGGCGCGAAACTAGGAAGGGGGGAAGACAGCGAGATTTCGGAACTACGTATACACGCCTCCGAAAGCCGCACGTATATCCGCGATCCGCCTTCTTTTTTTGTGCGT
The DNA here is from genome assembly GCF_013339745.2 of Dermacentor silvarum. Lineage (NCBI taxonomy): Eukaryota > Metazoa > Arthropoda > Arachnida > Ixodida > Ixodidae > Dermacentor > Dermacentor silvarum. The sequence continues at coordinate 64,472,980 of NC_051162.1, forward strand.
GTGTGTACGTGAAAGTACAAGCGTGGCCCTCTGTGATGGCACAAATAGTTTTTTGCGGGGCTCAGGCCCATTAAAGAAATAGACGATTACTTTCACGGTGCAGCGTTAACCAGCGGAGACAAGCTCTACGCTGCTTCGCATGTTGCTTGTGTGAAAGAAGTGGACGGCGTGGACGTTCACGCGAAGTGCCGTTCGCAACAGGGAAAGCAAGTATACGACGTCATCCTTCACGTGAGTAAAGCTTACTGTTATACTAAAGTTGACGTCACTAAACTGGCACTCTGAAAACGTTGTGGTTGACCAATTTTTATTCGACGCCTCACTGTTGGCAATGCATGCCTCATTTCGCTCCGGCGCGTTGTACGCTGCGGCCTATCATTTGATGCCCCTGTCAAACTGTTACTTTAGATTGTCATACAGCTCGATCTGGACCGCGTGCAGCTACACGCTCACTCGTAGGCTGTCGTCAGCACAGTCATGTCGAGTGATCTAAACGATTCGGATTGTTGCATCGTGTGGTTGTGACCATGCTATCCTCGTTGACTCGTTTGAGACCCAGTCGGATCCACCTGCTGCGCTGATAAACGAGAGTTATTAACTTGGCGATCTTAATTTACATGACGCGAATGTTCGTTTATCATCATGCTGAATGATCGAGGCTCATTAGGCCCCTTTTACAAGATACGATTTCGCTTGCGAATTCCTTTCCTTGCACTACGCGCTTTCCTTTTACAATGATACATCGCAAATGTATATCACAAGAAAAATCGCACCATGTGAAACCGCGCCTCTCAAGCGCCAGCGGCCGAAACAAGGATCGTCGAATTAGTGCTCACCAGCACAAAATAGCCTTCCTTGGCATAAAATACTGCTCATCGCACATGCCAGTGCTATGCTGATCATACCGAATGCTAAGACAACGGCAAGCAGTCGTCAAATCAGCAAAGTCGTGACAAATTTCTTTGAAATGTTCAGCAGCTGGCCATGGCCGCTGGCGTCGCACAACGAGTTGTGAAACGCGCATGTGTAGCACGCTTTACAGAACAAAACCTTCTCACAAATATCAAAGAAGCTGACTTACTTAACTCTACTCACAGCTGCGATCCATTTCTTTCGCCGTTCGATCTCATAAGACTTGCCAGGAAACCTGTACAACTTTATCACGGGCTGGCCTTCGTGGTTGTGACAGCCCTTTACGCAGCAGTATCGCCCCGGTTCCACTTGCCTTTTTTTTCACCTCCGACGCTTGCCGATGAAGCGCATGCCATTGCACCGTCGCAAGACGTATAAAAAAATAAGGAGGCTGGTGAACAAAGCAAAACGGCTTCAACCGTGGCCGAGATGAAACGTAGCGCGCGGGAAAGAATACTCATCGAGCCGCCCGAGCTGCGGCGCCCACTTCCCAACACTGTTGCGTCACTGCGCCAGATGGCGCCAGAGCAGCCGCAAACTCGACTGTACGGAGCCTATAAATGCAGTCTTCTCCCGGTCCCACTCGTCGACTTCGACTCGCCAGTAGCCGGTTTCAAGGTCCATCGACGAAAAATACTTCGAGTTCTACAGTCGATCCAAGGCGTTGTCTATACGTGGGCGAGGGTGTACATCCTTCGTGATTTTGTTGAGGCGACGATAATCGACGCAGAAACGTAGGGTTCCATCCTTCTTCACTAACACCACGGGGGACGCCCACGGACTCTTAGACGACTGGATGATGTTGCGTAGCGTTTCATCTACATGTTGCCTTATAGCCTCGCGTTCGCGCACCGAAACTCGCTACCGGCTCTGACAGAATGGGCGGATATATTCGTCGGTTATGCGATGCTTGGCGATAGGGGTTTGTCGAATTTTTGACGACGACGAGAAGCAGCCCTTGTATTGCAAGGGTGGGGCTTTTAGCTGTTGTTTCTTATGCTTCGGAAGGTTCTGATTGACGTCAAAAGCTGGTTCAGGTACTACAATCATCGTTTCAGGCCAACTAGAATCCGTGAAGGATTGTACTATTTCATCGATGTAGGCGACCGTGGTGCCTTTGTTATTATGATTGTGTTCGGGGCTGAAGTTTGTGAGCATCACTCTTGCTTTACCTTCACGTAGCTCACCTATGCCTCTAGCGACGCAAAATTCACGTCGAGCATTAAGTGATGATCGCCCTCGATGGCGCCCTCCATGTCTGTAGGCACTTCGGTACCGACAGAAATCATTACGCTGAAGCGAGTTGGAACGGTGACTTCTTCAAGCAAACTCAAGGCATGGTAACTGATGCTTGTATCCGATGGTATTGCATTGTGCATTCAAAGCGTTATAGACTAGCACTTGAAGTCGATGACGACACTGTGTTTGTTTAGAAAGTTCATGCCTAGGATGACATCGCTGGAACAGCGCTGCAGGATTACAAAGCTCGCCGGGTAAGTGCGGTTGTTTACCGTGACTCGCGCTGTGCAGATTCCAGCCGGCGTTATTAGGTGGCCTCCCGCTGTCCGGATATTGGGTCCTTGCCAGGCCGTCCTCACCTTCTTCAACATGGCGGCGAACGCGCCACTGAAGACATAATAGTCGGCTCCAGTGACGACGAGAGTGGTGATGTTATAGCTATCGATTACCACGTCTAGGTCGGTAGACCGTCGTATGGAGTTTCGGTTAAGTCGTGGCGTCAGATCACGGCTGCGTCTGCTTGCTCTACTGCGGCTACGTCGCGTCGGAAGGTCTTCTTTCGGCGGTGAAGTGTTGACAAGGCTTTTGCCAGGTGGCGTGCTGATATCTCGTTGTGATGATTCGCGAATCGTCATCGTTGTCGGTGGGGGAGTATTATCTGCATTGGGTAGTACAGCAACCGCGCAACATCGGATGCTGCTATTAGTTTCCCGGGTAAGGGCTGGGAGATCGTCCCGGGGTGGGACCGGTGTACTGAGGGCGATGCGGCGAGATTTAGCGGCCAGATGATGGCGAGCGTGAGGGTCGTCGTGATTGCCACTGTGCTCCAGCGAGGTATTCGGCTATGTCGCATGGTAGTTCACCTTGGATTGGACGCGGCGCGCTGACGGCGAATCCCGGTAGTACCATCACATGGTACTGGCAGCGGCGGTAGGGGTGGCTGGCTTCTCCACAGTGGTAGCAGAGTGGGCGGTGATGGAGGCTGCGCCAAGCGTTGGTCTTCCTCAGGCCGTAGCGCTGCCTGACAAGTAGGTGCGATGGCGTCGGCAGCGGCGGTGGTGGCTGGCGAAGGATTCGCGGTGGCGTAGGGTCCTGGTGCTGGCGCAGAAGGGCGATAGCCTGGCGTGCAGCAGCCGCGTAGCTCAGTGCTTCCGGAGGAATTGCGGGGGTTCGGGAAGTCCTAGCGATAGCTGTATTTCCTCCCGTACGATATAGGCAATGGAAGCAACTTGAGGGTGCGACGATGGTAGCAGCTTTTGCACCTCTTCACTCACGATTGCCCTGATGTTCTCTCGCAGGTCATTGGAAGAGAGTTCTCGACTTCGGCGTAGTGTGGTGTCGAACGGCGATTGTATTGCCGGTTGCACATGTCTAGTGTTTTCTCGATCGTCGTAGCCTACGAGCGAAAGCCTTGCACTGTCGTTGGTGGATTCCGTATCAGTCCGGCGGATAACTGTTGGTTAACTCCCCGCATGAGCAAGCGAACTTTATTGTCTTCAGGCATAACGGGGTCAGTGTGCCGGAACAATGGAGTAATTTCTTCGGTGTACCTACCGATGCTCTCATTAGGGAGATGCACACGGTTTTCCAGCAACGCGGCAGCTCTTTCTTTACTGACGACGCTCGTGAAGATGTCCAGGAATTAGGGTCGGAAGAGGTCCCAGGTTGTTAGTGTAGGCTCTTTATTCTCAAACGAGATTCTGGTGCCGTCATCACGAGAGAAATAGACATGACACAGCTTTTCATCACAGTCCCACCTGTTGAACGTAGTGACCCGGTTGTATGCCTCCAGCCAGCTTTCGGGGTCTTCACATGGCGAACCACGAATGGTCGGCGGCCCCCAGGGTTGTTGCGTTACGATCGGAGATGCTGGCACCGGAACTGTGATGGTAGTTGCTGCCGTGGTCGTGACTTTTGTTCTTGGTCTGCTCATGTAGGGGTTTGTATTCCGGCGGCAGGTTTAGCAGCATGCGGCTAGTTCGCTGGTCGGGGTAGACGTCGATGCCTTCTCGATGGTGTGGGCTTGGCTCGCGGCTGGAAAGAGGGTCCGGTGCAAGGACATAAACGCACCTCCACCATATGTCACGTAGTAGTGACGGTAAAGAAAACAGTCGCGGAACTGTGAATGACAAAAGGAACTTTTTATTGGGCGAACCTGAGTGCACAAAAGCAAGTTGCACTCGAAGCAGAATGGTAGCGGCGAAGACAAGGGACCATCGTCGAAATCTCATCAGTGGCTAAACACATCGGCTTTTATACATGAGTAATCGAAGGTTCCAGAATAATCGCTAGTGCCCGCGTGTCTTCCAGAAAGTACTCGACTATTCGCGTCGCTTATACAATCAGATTACATAAGCATCGTTGACAACAGACAACGAATAGAAGCATCGATAACGTTCGAGAAACTTCCGATACATGCAGGCGCCTCCTGCGCCGAGCGATTACGTTTAACATTTGTTAGCCGGTGAAAACCGGCCACCGGTGGAAAGTTAAACAAGTACACGTGTCAATATGAGAGTAGGCAGAACGCCGAGTATCTAAATATGTGGAACTATGGATAACCCAGTCACAGATGCTGATCAGAAGCTGCTTATAACAATGCATGGTTAGTGTTTATGTAACAGACTTTATTGGATCCAAACGATGCGTCTGGGAAACCTGGGCAAGATCCCCCCCCCCTCCAGTTTCAGCAACAATTCTTGCAGCGTGACATCCAATGCCTTTTGAAGCCCCAACGGAATGTGATAAATTACCTTATTGGTCTACATTGTGCAGGATAAACCTGAGCAAAAACAAAGTTGAGCGGAATAAAAAACAATAGTTTTCTTGAAGAAATCAAAACCGTTCGCATCCAATACATTCCTAGGAAATCAAAAAGCTTTTTGACGTTACTTAACGCCTTATGATCTAATGATTGAGCCCTCCAGCATGCTATCAGCTTCTCTGGTGGACGGCACTGTCTGCTGTGCACTGATCACAGGTTTCACCGATGATCATCCCGTCGCAATTGGGTCCGTATGGCTGGAGATCCAGTACAGTGAAAAGCCGTTCTACTAAGCTATCGCATGCTTATTCGCAGCTTTGCCACTGACTGATCGAAGCTCGCCGGTGCACTCGAATCAGCGGAGATCAAGAAAATTCCGCATGCCTTGCGCGTGCGGTTTTTTGCATGTCCCTTGCTGTTTCTTGAGATGTTATCTTGCGCGTCTTGCGGTCTCTTGCGCTTCTTGCTTTTTGAGTTGCCATTAAAGGAGGTGACTCCGACGGGACATAAAGCATATCCCTGCAGTGATCTGTGGACAAAATGGGTAGGTGGAGTGGTGGCGTCGACGCCTGCATGCGCCCCAGCAATGGTGAGTTTCGGAGCCGTTTCGCCGACAGCTGTAGACGGAAAGTGGCGTCGGTCTGTGGAAGTGATGATACGGCTTTAGATGACGACGCAGAGTTCCTAGACTCATGGCGAAAAAAATGGCTTATATCCGGGGTCTACAGCGGTGCAGATGGTGAGACAATCTGCCAAAACCTTGCCGAGTCCAGCTGCAGGGACTAGATGTTGCTGCTCCTGAGCTGTGCGGGGGTTTTTGTCGCAGCTGCTCAACTGGCATACACTATCATTCGAAGGTAGCAGCGGTGGTCTTCTGCATGTTTAGGGTTTGTGGTGGGCTGATGGTTTGGTTTGTGATACGCCACCCGGTGGTAGGTCGACACGGAAGTGGGTGTCGACATGGGCTACCGAACCTCTGGTATGGCATCGATCGCGCCACCCGGTGAGCCGTTGTGTGCGGCGGGGCAGCACGTGGACCTCTCTGCCGAGGCGTTACTGGGCATGACTACCTCATCAAGGTGATGTGCCTCACGAGCTCCGGTAAAGAAGCTGTGCTGTCGGGCTCGACAGAGGCCTACGCGAGCGGGTGGAAAACAACCATCAAAGTCGCACTCCATCAGGCCCGGGACTGCTACTTGTGGACCGAAATCTGCGCACCATGAGGCATTGGCAGCGGCCGCATTATTTACCCAGTAGACCATTGGCCAAGAGAGTTTGCACGGAATCTGTTGAGCCAGGGGCGAAATCTGCGCACAATGAGGCAGCGGAAATAGCCACAGTACTCAAGACAGTCGAACCAATGACCAAGGGAGCGTGCACGGCTTCCGTTCAGCCAGGCGCAGTGGTCGCCATGGCACTCACTGCCACCGGAAGCACGAACAGGGGAGCGTGAATAACATCACTTGGTGGCTGAGAGGTCGAGAGTGTCCTGGGTAAGAGATCCACGGCAAGGGAAGCGTGGACGACTTTCCATGGTCGTGGGAGCAACCAAGGACAGCGTGGTCCCCACGAGGACTGTGTTTAAGACTGGGATGTCTTAGGCTGCGTTATCGTCGGCTGCGGCTCCATGTAGAATCAGGCAGCCTGCTATCCACCAGAACTCTCTGATTACCTTCGTGGTCTTCTCTTTTCGCGCTCGCTGTACGAGCGCCCGACACGTTGAACCGCAGTCAAATGCCGTCATCGTCACATCGTTGCCGTCATTCTGTTGTCTTCATGCAATTTGTTTTAATGCTTAATGGTCCCGCTATTGTGGTCTTTTTATTGTCCTAATTTTGACGTTGTGATTGCAATGCCTTCAAGCCATGATTGCCATGCCATCGTCGTCAGTGAATCGTCGTCTTCGCGTTGTCGCCGTGCCCTGTCTTCACGGCGTCGTCGTGTGTGGTTGGTGCATCATCGAGTGCCACAACTTTATGATGAGCCTGGCAGTTCCGCTGAAGATGTGTCCAACTGTGCCGTGTGTTCACTACTTCGCAACAGTCACTATGCAGGAGCAATATTCTTGAGAAACACCTACAAAAGGCTGCTCTTCTGCCTGTTTCCACTGTGCACAATATCTGCCAATTAGTCTGTGCGCATATCTGTCATCACCGTTTTTCCCTCATCAAGATTGATACATCACCTTCTTCCTGGTCACATCGCTGCAGAGACGTCTGATATTGTACGTCCACCCAATTTACAGTTTATATTTCCGCCTAGCTTCTGTTGTGGATGAACCTAAAATGCATGAGAACAATTTTCTGACGTTTCTGGTATGCAAACATGCACATTGCAAGAGATGGAAACAGACAATGTCTGATGCATTGCTGTCAGTTTTAAAGTATTTTAAGTTCTTCTTCACTACAGCTTTGCTTCGCGTTGATGTCAACGTGGGCTTCGGACTTGCGAAAATTTGGTATTGGGCGGACCTTCTCTTTTGTACTGACAGATTAGGATACTGTAGTCATATAGTAACAAAAATGTAATGTGCAGAACGCTGCATGGTATTCTGAATGCCGCACTGTAGTTTTTTTATACGACGCCACAGCGAACATGATGAGGAGAAAGCTTTAAAACCAAGCCCAAAAATTTGATGCTGTCAACAGATTCGTGCCTTTCAAAGAGGTCCTACCAAAATTATTGTCATTGAAGCAACATTAAGATTGATAATATTTTTTGCATTGATGCTAAGGAAGCTTTACAGAAGATGGTATGCATAGAGAAGGTGGAACGTAGGAAGCGGAAAAATCACAATTCTATGATTCGTATCGATAGGTCAACAGAATTGAGATCGAAAATTACTAATAATTGCAATGTTGTTTACCACTTTTTTCTAGCCATAAAAATCCAATGCTACAATGAATCCGAAAGACTCCAGAACCAGCGAAAACGTTTACGGCTAGTCACGTATTACTGTTGGGGCTATGAAAATTGGGCGCTGAATAGTACATGGTAAATGCGATACAAGGACGCGCATTCAATGGGCGTATGGCTTCACTTGCGGTTGTAGGTCAAGTCTTCACAGAATATGATGTGTGAACTTTGCAAGGCAAGGGTGGGCAATGGAAAAAAGTACTAGCCGCGTCAAAGCGAATAAAACCTAGAGCACAGCATTAAAATGAACTTTTACAATAAAGCAAGGCGGGGGTTCTAAAGTATCACGATACTCACAGTTCTGCCCACTTCAAGAAGAGATAATTAGAGAACTCGAATAAACACGATCACTGTTTCAATCAAAAGCGCTATTAGATCTACTCTAAAAGTATCACCAAAATATTCATGTTTTGTGTACAGTAGCTTAGCTCGTAGATGGCAATACGTCATACGCATTTTGTAGAGTCTGATTCTGTATTTCAATTATTTTGGTTGGGACGTTCTAAATGTGAGATAAAATATGACATTCCGAATCTGTTTTCTTTTTCAGGAAACATCAGCTTGCTTTGGGCGTGGTTATTAGAGAGACAGGGAGAAATCGAAGGTACATCCTCCAGCTACATAAATACAGTAAGAGCCCAAGCTCTTTCTAGCACTTTGCTTTATTTGCTTTGAGTTCTTTACTTTTTTTTACATATGGCTTGTACTGAAGCATAACAAAGTCATACAGGAGGCAGTATAAACTCTCATAAACCACTTACATTAGGTTCCAAATAGGTGCTCAGACAACGCGCAAAAACTGCCAAATATCAAATTGGTTTAACCTGATTACACTGCTTGGTGGCGTGCTTTTCACGCGATTGACGTTTTGATAGAGCATATTGTTACTCTGCTCTTGTGCATAAACGAAACAATGGCAGTGGGAAGAATACGGGATGGTGGAGTGGTAAACCACAAGCTGGCGGTCGGCATTGCTCATTGATGCCTTTGTATACTTTGCATAGTATTGCTTTTGTTTTACGTACGCGTAATACCGTATCACTTTGGTAGAGGCTGCGGAGTAGCAGGCGGCCGACCACGGAGTTACACAGTGGCCATCGCTTCGGCATTTCCTCGATCGCGGACGACTTGCCGATCGTAGCATCCATGGCAACGACAACATGAAGGATTCTTTCGCCCCCTCGCGACCCGAGACATTCAGCGGCACGGATGACGTTGACGTTGAATATTAGTTGGACTACTACGAGCTAATATAGGGGAATCAACAGATCACAGAAGAGACCATGTTTACGGAAGGAATCGCGTAATTCCAGAAAATGAAATAGTTTTAAGTGCTCAGAATTCAAAACATTTACCACCTTTGGCAATTATATTTAGGCATCAAGAAGCTGTAATTTGCACGACACTTCGGTAATATAAACGTATGAGGTTTGCTAGCTGAATACGGATTTTTTCACAATAAAGTGTTGCTTCTTGATCTGATGTGTCAATATTTGTTATTTGTCTTTTACAAAAGAAGGTAAAGTCATAATCAAAGGAGAGTTGCAGGTATTATTTTGTATTTCAAGCAAATTGGTCTTGTTGCCGAATCATAAGAAGTGTTAATTATTACTCGCAACATGTTTTTCTGTATGACTCCAAACCAGAAGACGGTAATTTTGGTAATAGAAGAAAGACTAACACAAGGACTGTTAAGAGTGAGTCGGCATTTTATGGTTTTTGCGTGAGTCTACTGTTAGTACTCTATACATCTTAACGCATATGCCAGTAAAATATGCATTCCATGACGTGGTTGACGTGTTTATAATGCCAACGAAGCAAAATGTCATAACTTTCTCAATCACAGTATGCACCATCCAAAAATAAGGCGTCGGGATGTTTTCATGCTTTTACTTTTACCTTCTGGGAGGAAAATTGTTGCTTTAGTTTTTTTGTTGTTTGTAGCGAGCAAATTCAAGGTGACAGTCTATGTATTATTATGTGGTGTGATTTATTAGCGATTTCATTTAAGTCAAACGATGTTAGCATGATGGTACTTTTGTCAGCGTATATTACAATTTTTTCAGCGTTCTAATTTTTACAATGTCCATGAAGTAAAAATGGAAAAGGAGGGGTCCTGTGATGCTGCGCGTGTGATTGCTAGAAAAAATTATAATGGGTCAGAAGTGCTGTAGTTTAGTACTACGTATTGTTCACTGAAACATCGATATGATTTAAATAAGTTGTAAGCGTGACCTTGGATATCATGGCTCTCGAGTTTAGCAAAATGGCACTATAATTTATAGCTTCGAATGCCATATTCAAATCTATCATCATCATCATTCATCATCAGCCTATATTTTTTATGTCCGCTGCAGGACGAAGGCCTCTCCCTTCGATCTCCAATTGCCCCTGTCTTGCGCTAGCGTATTCCAACTTGCGCCTGCAAATTTCTAACTTCATCATCCCTATTCAAATCTATAAAGGTACCTAAAGTTAGGAACTCTATTTCAATATTTCCTAAGGTGTAATTTTGGTTGAGTAAAGCGAGTTCTGTACACCTTCGCAAAATGAATTTTTATAGGCAGTCTGTTATTACTGAGCATTTTAACAGAAACTTAACAGCATTTAACAGAAATAAATTACGTTAAAAAACATGGAAGCAAACAGATTTCTTAGTAGTTTCCAAGTGTGTTTCTATCTTCTTTTTTTAGAGCGCAGGTGTTAGGCGCCCGTACCTACATTGAGCGTCACCGTTCCTCGGCGTAACCGAGCGAACGAGCATAGCGAAGGATGCAAGAGCGAGCACAGAGCCAGCGGGGGATGAAAGACGGCGATATCAAAGATAGCGCGATGAGCAAAGCGGAGGAGGAGGCCACAGTGAAAACACGAGGCAGAAAGCGAAGGAGGAGAGTATGGCGAAAGCATGAGGAGCAAAGCAGAGTGTCGCACAGACTACGAGATGGCACCATAGTAACGTGCGCCATAGCGCGCCGGTAACGTCACTAATTAAGCCATGTGGCGAAGAAGCAAAATGTCATAACTTTCTCAATCACAGTATGCACCATCCAAAAATAAGGCGTCGGGTTGTTTTCATGCTTTTACTTTTACCTTCTGGGAGGAAAATTATCGCTTTAGTTTTTTTTTGTTGTTGTTTGTATTCAAGGTGACAGTTTAGAATATATATGGTGTCGGTGGAGGCGACACCAAACGTGAAAACAAAGCGCTGGCGTGTGCTTCGGACCCACTGCGCATGCGCTACTTCGTCCGCGCCACCGCCGCTTGAGAGTGAGCTGCGTGCGAGGCACGCGTTCCCGTGTACGCGCTTCCTTTACGAACAATGAGCGACGCAATCAGCGGAATTCAAAACACCTGAAGAGCTGCGCTCAAATTTCGGATTGTGGAGCATCGAAATATACGGTGAACTTTTTTATAGCCTACAGTCACCGGCAAGTTGCATATCAGCGGGAATAAAACCAGTCGACATTACGGAGTTTGAATAAATGTTAGGCAGGAGCAAATATTGGCAGGACATACCTTATTTGCGGACTTAGTATATTAGACAGACCAAGGCAAGGCTATATGGCTAATATTTCTATACATGCCAAAAACTTCGCCTTCATCTGTTGCTTGGAAAAGCAAGCTCTGCAAAAGCCCGTCTAAATTCAAATATATCTAGATTTTAAGCACGCCTGTTCACCTCATAAAATTGTTATTGAATGCCGTAGCCAGCCTACATTGCGAAAGTCTATTTAATAACCAATTAGGTGTTTCCATCCTTCTTATTTTGGTTACCTAAAAACCGTTTACAAAAAGCTAAATGGTGACGCAGCTGGAACATAAGCCAAACGAGGAAGCCGAATATCAAATACTCCGGTCACAGAGCCGATAAGGAAGGATTCAGTCGGCAAACAAACAAACCAAGAACGATGAAATTGGCGTATTGATCAAGGAAATAATATAAAACGTAAGTATCGTCACCGCCAGCGGTACTACAAGTTTGCACATTCTGTCGATAATTTACGGGCGGTGACGAAGGTCAACACTCATTATGAAAATGTGTGCATCACTGCTGAGGAGTGCCGACACAGTGAAACAGTTAACGTCGATCAAGCTTCATTTTGTCGGGTGTGCAAGCAGAGAATATGAAGAGGAATTCGATATGGCAGCATTACCTCGGAGTGTTTCGTCACCTAGTTCACCCATCCAGGATTGAGCGGTGAGATCGGCCGTACTCGACAATGCAACCGACATGACGGGTGATGATCAAGCGGCGAGCAAGCCTGTCGACCTCGCGAAGATGGCGAGCGGCTATGAAGCCCAGTGGCGACATTGAGGTTGCTGGATGGCTCAAATGGAGCATGTGAGCGGTGGCAGCTTCTATAGCGGGCGACATGACCAATGCGGCTGCATTTAAAACAAATCAGGCGACCATCTCCTGCTATGATTTGGATGACATACGAAGGTGTATTAAAATGGTTTGCTCTGGGGGGGTGATACTTCGTGACAGTCATTCGTCCCTGAGCTGGAGACTTTGCAGAGGGTGAAACCCAAATTTGTAAGTTCCTACCGCAAGATGACTTGAACTAAAGAACTCAAAAACGCGAGAGAATCGCTGAGGTCGTTGTAGAGGCCAGGGGGAAGCAGCGTTTCAGTTTCTCAGCGCATCATCCATGCAAGATCTGGTGGTGGTGGCAGAAGGCGAGAACCATTTCACACGAGGACGTCGCAGCGGCGAATGGTGATTAGGCGAATGGCTTCTCGATACGGCGGTTGGTGGTCAGCTCAAAGCGCCGGTATTTCTCAATGATACCGCTGAAGGTCGTAGAATTTACGCGTATGAAGACTTCTAACGCGTCGTCGGCTATGCCCCTACTTGTTTCCGGAGGGTGTGATGCAACTTTAAATAACGTGAAGACCCGGACAGAGTAGAAAGTCATGACCTTTTATTATTTACAATTCTCAGTTTACCTACATCAAAGGAATACCAAATGATACGAACTAAAGGTGCTTATGACACCTGAATGGCGTCCTGACACCTATATAAGATGTTATGTGTTTTTGACCTCTCTGCCTTTTTTTAAATGAACCTCTCTCTCTCCAAACAGCGACAAAATGCAAGCAGAGTAGATCAGACTCAATAGTTACAATGAAGTAAAAGCAACAAATGGAAGCGTTACTCAATTAAAATTATAAAAAAAGAATGTGGCACTTCACATATAACTAAAACGCAAAGTACATGCTATATAATCGACCTAAACCTAGTAGTTCATCTTCAAGTCACGAAACGTGGTCGGTATGATTTCGGTATGACTCTACTCGCTGTTCAGGAGGTATTAAATTAAATATCTTAAACTTCGAATGGAATGGTCAGTCCAAACCCATGGGATTCTGTAATGTATTGCTCTTAAGGTAAAAGTTTTATTTGCTGAAATGTACTGCACCAGTAAGTTTTGCTATTTTTGCTAGTTCTTGTGACATCTGCCTTGCAATCTTTGACTTATACAATTTTAACTTGGGTTAGTAGCTTTAATTTCTGTCCAGATAACTTACTGACCTTGAAATCAATCTCAAGAATTGCCACTTCGCCGCACGGGAGATGGATATCTTATGCCACATAATGGCCAAATGTAGCGTCTATGCCCACCCTGCCAAGTTCGTGCATTCGCAGAGTTCCCTAAGTCTGCTACTATCAAATAAGTTCGCAGTTCTGCAGTGAAATGTTCACACTTCCGGCGATTTGTTCGCGATTTTGTATCGCTCAAGTCGCCATTTACGCAGCTGCGCGGTGGCGCAGCCCTCACCGCCTGGTCTACTCTGCATGCGACGCAGCGTTTATAAAAATGATTTGTCTTCTCAACACACATCGTATACTTCGCAACTTTGATCCGACAGCCGCTAGTGAAGTTCCACCAGTACTAATACTGCCGCCCTTCAACCTAGTCACAGACCACCGTGCCCTTTGTTGGCTAGCGACGTTGAACTACCCCGCTGGCCGTCTAGCGCGCTGTACACTCCGCATCCAGAATTACGGCATTCATCCACTATTATGAGGACGTGCGTTTTCATCAGAAGCCATAGAAGCTGTACTTTTCGGGTGGCACATTGTTCTTCGCATGAGCGCTGCATACCATCCGCAGACTAAACGATTTACGGAACGTTTTAACCAAATCTTCGGTGATATTATCGCGATATACGTGGAATCCGACCATGGTATAAATGGTATTGCATTCTTTCATTTGTAATGTTCGCATAAAACGCCGTCGCTCACCCTACTACAGTATTTTCAGCCTATTGTCATCCTGTGTATACGAGATCTTTCAAATATTATTGATACGCTGCTTGCATACCCTACTGATGCTTCCGAGTGTCCAACCGTCCCCGAAGCTGCAAAAGAAGCTGAAGAGTGCTGGCAGCTCGCGCGTACCTGCACACAACAAGAGCAACAGCACCAGAAAGAATAACACCCCGAGTCATTGTCTGATCCGAGATATGATTCAGTCTCCCCTTTCTAGTTATCCTTACCTTTTAGACTGCCAGCGGCTTCCAGAAAAATGATTCCCCAGTACGACTACCATTACCACGCCTTGGACCGAACTTATCTCGCGAACTATCTGATCGTGCCGCTTTTTCTATCTTAGCTCATGTGCCGGTGGGAACGTGATCATGTCTGCGTGTAACGACTCAAACTCTACCATGGTCTTCCTTATTGAACCTGTTAGGTTACCGGGATGGTACATTTACTGCGGGTGCAATTGTAAAGCAGACCAGGATCCTTCTAGCAGCATCGCCAACCCTAGACGCATGCTGTTGGTCGCCCCTGTCCATTTGAGATTGTGCATCACGCTGTATCGTCGTTCCCGATCGTAGCGTTGTTGCCAAACCGTGCCATACCCCGCGGTGGCTTAGCTGCTATGGTGTTGTGCTGTTAAGCACGGGGTCGGGGGATCAAGTCCCAGCCTCGACAGGCCACATTACCATGGGACCGAAGTGCAAAAGGACCTGTATTTCGTGAATTGGGGGCACGTTAAAGATCCCGTGGTAGTCTAAATGAATCCGGAGTCTCCCAGTACAACGTACGTCATAACGAAATTATGGTTTTGCACGCGCAAAAACCCCACAATTCATTATTTCAAGTGGCGCCACCAATAAAACTCGTCAAAATAGTTCCATATAGATGGGTGTTGCACGGATGTGTAAAACGTGGCTTGCGGAAACGGTCCTAAACTGATTCAGGAACGTATGATGGTGAAATGCACATTCTTGGAATTCTTCAGTAACATAATTACTATTAATTTTATTTACAAAAACTTCATGCGCAGAGACGTGATCATCAGCATGCGCTGCAGCGCCTCAATTTGGCCGGGTTGCATTTTGCACAGCTGTATTGCACAGCTGCATTTTGAAAGTTCGTTGTTTTGCATACGAAGTGTGCCTTAATAATTGTAACCTTCGGAGATATCATACCGTTGACGCGAATCATTTGTGCACTATCATGTAAATAAAAAGCAAACTCCCTAGTGTGACTTGTCAAATAGCCCATAAGGATTCTTTCCAGTCCAATACTTATGTATGTATTGTTACAGAACAAAGGAGAGAGAGACAGCACCCGTTCCTGGGCCAGCCGTTCTATTCCCTTTCTCGTTGTCTTCCTTGCCAGCGCCCGCTTTGCGAACCCCCGGGGCCAAGCTCACTTCTTCTTCACACTATATATATGTATATATATTGTCACGCGCTAAGGTAAGAACAAGCCACAGTACCAGCAGCCAGACACGAAGAATGCCGGACACGAAGGGACGGTTCTTGCTTGATTGCTTGATCCTCCAGCTGGCGTCGGATCTCTGACTTCTCCGTTTTTGCTGGGCACGCAATGCTGATCGTTTGCTGGCTCAAAACACAAGGTAGCATTATTCCCCCTCCCAATGAAGCATCGACTCGATGCTGAAACGCAAGACTTACATGGAAAGTACACAAATTGGGTAAGATGAAAAAATAGAAAGACGCTAGCACACATACGGACATGCACACGAGGCAAGAAATGTGTTCGTTGGTCTGAAACAACAAAAAAATCGGTTCGCAGTTCTTTGGAGAAGGACGCGACTACAGCAAAAAAAGTTTGTCTCACCTGATCACTGTTTTAACATCAGCGCGTAAAATACGGCTTTAGGTGGGCGAAACTACAATCTCTGCACGCGGTAATCAGTGCTTAGGCGGTGGCACGTCTCCATCAGGAATTATTGTTCACGTCGCTGCTTACACGCCTTAGTACTGTGTATGGTCCGAAGTACTTGCTGAGGAATTTCTCGCTGAGGCCTCACCCTGTAAGGGGGGTCCAAACCCAAACTTGGTTACCAGGCTCATAGGTAACTTGTTGATGTCGGAGATTGTACCTGATTGCTTATGTGTCTGTATTGTATTGTCTGTAGATTGTACCTGTCTTATCTGTACACGGGCCAGTTGACGTGCTTCCTCGGCGCCTTGAATGTACTCCACGACGTCAGGAGCTAACTGGTCGAACTGATCGATGTCTTCATACTAAATCATGGCGTCTAGCATAGTTTGAACATCTCGACCATAAGCGAGGTGAAACGGCGTGAATCGTGTGGTTTCCTGCGTGGCAGTGTTGTACGCAAAGGTTACGTACGGCAGGATTTCATCCCACATAATGTGCTGCACATCGACGTACATAGAGATCGTGTCTGCCAGTGTTTTGTTGAGTCTTTCTGTCAAGCCGTTAGTCTGAAGGTGTGGTGCAGTGGCCTTTCGATGACTCGTGCAACTCAACTTGAAGATGTCGTCTAGAGGCTTCGCCGTAAAGGCCGTCCCTCGGTCAGTGATGATGATTGATGGTGCGCCATGCCGAAGCACAATATTATGCATAAAAAACTGGGCAACCTCAAATGCTAGTCCCGCGTGGTAGTGCCTTCGTCTCACAGTAACGTGTCAACTAATCAGTTGCGACAATGATCCACTTATTGCCGGAGGAAGACAAGGGAAATGGTCCAAGAAGGTCCATTCCAATTTGATGCCGTGAATCGTCGATCAGGTAAACGCGCGTGTAACGGGGACCGTATCAAAGACCTGTCCACTGCCAGTGATGACAGGAACGCGTCATGCAGAACCCCGTTACCAACCAGTAATGTCTCTGGCCATTGGCTCTCTCCCTCACATTTTTTTCTCTCTCCCCCTTTCCCCTTTCTCATCTTTTTTTGGCGTGTTCTTTCTCTACCTGAAGATATAAAAGACTGTTGCGAGAATTGCCTGTATCCCTTGTAAAAGGTTGGTCCACCGACCGAAACGGTTGGGTAAATAGACCTAAGATAACCGCGAAGTTGTGATTCTCATCTTTACGTACATATATGTACATAGTCCTCATCGGAAATATCAGTAGTCGTACACAGGCCACAAGGTATTCCTAAATATGTCCCCATTGGACTCCAAGTACCTATTGCGCACATCGTGTCATGCGTTACAGACAGACAGGCAGACGGACGGATTTCCGAGCGAAGAATTCGTGCGCGCTAAAAATAAACGAAGAAAAAAGAGTGCAATACAACGTGGAGACTAAATTTATGAGCAATATTCTTTATTATTCCAAGTGAAGCAATGACTCGAGCAGCAGACTTTGTGATCTGGCGACGAAGGAGCGTTGTGCATAGGGTCAACAATGACAAGGGCCCTAACACAAGTGTGAAAACTAGAATGCGGTATTTCACTGAGAGCATGTTTTCAGATATCGAGAGCACCTTTAAAGTCTGCTTAATAAGAGTTACTATATACCACACTCTCCATATTTCATACGGTATGTAGCGTATGAAAAACATATATAGGGGACAATATATTGAAACGAGCAATTATCTTTGCAGATCCTCGAGCCATACCTCCTGAGGCTAATCAAGAGTACAATGTTTTGTACTCGAATGCCCACTGCATCATTCTCGGGGATAATCCGCCACCAGAAAGTAAGCACCTAGTTTTTAAACAGCAGTCAAGATTCTTTTACAGCGCCTAGAATATTTAAGAAGAGTACTTATAAGTTCATCAGGGCTGCAAAAGTAGCAGCCCGGATTCCACATGGACAGGTGGGTTATGCTTCTCGCGGACGCAATTTTACGAAAGACGACTGGAGTCAGCAGACGTGGAATGAAAAAGAATATCTTATTTGCATTGTAAATGTCACAATTATGACGCATGGATATATTTCGATGCATATTCGGGGGGGGGGGGGGGACGCATTTGAAGACGTATTCATGAAATCTGACAGTTCCACTGCGCTCATGTTCCTAGATACTCATAACAAAGTTGGACGCTCAGCACGCTGAGCGATAAGATAAAGTGAAATAAACGCAATTTACAGCAGCCGTATAGAATATTAATCTAGAAGGCGACTGGAGCTAAGAACAGCTGCGCTCCCTGCTCTGGATTACCAAAAAATAAAGCTGGCTTCCCCCTTTCTGACGCAATCAACTTTCACATGTGAGAGGGGATTTCTTTACGTTGACACTCTTCCCGTTCACTGAGAAGTTTGCGTACTAAGCTCAATTTGATCATGAATATGTCTCAAATATTAGGTATCACAAGGATGAAGCTATCTTAAAGTGTGATTTTCTTCCATATTATGTATGGAAAGAAATCAGTGAGCTCGTATAATAGAATCATGAAATTGAAAAAGGGAAGCAACAAATTTTTAATAATTTTTGCCGACTCCGGTCGCCTTATGAAAAGTTGGGCCCACCGTGACGCATAAACCACCTGTACAAGCGTTTAGAACACAAATATTTTACAATCATAAAACAAAATAAAACTCACAGGAGGGTTACGAGTAGGTAACACCAATGTTTAACCGTTATTCGTGGTGCGGGCTTGGCACTTTCACTCGCCATGTAGAGCTCACTGAATCACCTGGGGGATTGAACGACTTGTTTTGTGCATGTCGTTAATGTGTAACTGATAAATGGTAGCGTTCCTGCTTAAACTACTACGATTATCTTTCAAGCTCCAATGCTCGCCGGCACTCTAAGCACAGTGGCGCAGACGGGCGCAGAGCAGCGCATCGTACGAGGCACCGCTTCCGCTGCTCCCAACTCCGTGATGTTGAGCACAGACTGGCAAACGCGGCAAACTCCCGCCACCGACTCACGAAGGACAAGAGAGCAGTGCCCTGGACGCGACAAAACTACCACAATACTGCGGCTGCAATGGTTTCGTTTCGCCACCCGCGATGGTGATGATAATTTTTATTGGTTGCTCCTTTAAAACGAGGCGGGCACGAATGGTAAACCAGCCTGCTAGAGATCATCAGGGTTTACAACATTTATCATAGTCTAGCATTGTGCCTATCCCACCTTCATGTTTTCATTCTTGAATAAAATTTAAATCTTTATACTATGCAGTTACGTGTCTTTGACGACTTTGGTTTGATCAATCACTTTCCTGCTTTTCTTTTCCTCGGATACTCTGAAGGCGTCTTACATATATCGTCTGCTGGTCAGTTAACGCTTCCATCTGCCATTAATACCAGCATATCTGGAAAGTGGGCGGTTCCTACCGGTCTTTCTGGGATCTTGACATTATGTTAGAATGTGTTCAATCGTTCTGGACTTTTGCTGCAGCAGACACATGCCTCCTCAGGTGGCGAATATTTTCTCTGCTATGTATTTGGCCTCAAGCAGCCAACTCGTGCCTCAGATAGATAGCTAGTGCCCTTACGTATTGTACAGGAGTTCATTCCTGATATATTTATAGTAGCATTTGTAAATCTCTATGGTATTTTTTGTTAACATCATTTGCACCCAGTTTACAGTCTCTGTTTCTCGCACTAATGTTTTGATGACTCCTCGTTGCCTATTTACACTTTCAATTACCATGTAATTGGTTTTAACTTTCTGGACGTTTTCCTCCGCTTTTGAGTTACAGAGAATTTCTCGCCGCTTTCGTGACGAATGTTGCCTATATGCGACGTACCAGAAAAAAACGGTTTTAAATGTGAAGCATTTCTTGGCGAACATCTGCTACTTTGACAGTATCTATCTATTTTTCTATCTATCTATCTATCTATCTATTTATCTATCTGATTCCTTATCTATATTGGTATATCTATCTAGCCGCCTACGACTTTGTGGTCTCATGGTCGTTTCGTTAACTTGGTATGTACCAAAATTGGTATACCATGACAAGAGTATATGAAGAACATGAATGATATGTCATGACATGAATGTCATAACAAGCGTGTCATGTACGTCATGAAACAGCCGCCTTCGTCTTGGTGCTCTTATGGTCGTTTCCTTAAGTTGGTAGGTACCAAAATTGGTATAGTATGACAGGAGTGTATGACGAACATAAGTGATAGGTCATAACATAAATGACGTGACTTGCTTGTCTTGTAGGTCACGACAATGACTCAGCAAAAAAAGATACACACTCAGAAATCACTGAAATGGGTTCAGACGTGGACACTAAGTGAAGGAAACACTCAATGATGATGGTAGAAATCATAGCCGTGAGCATGACTCAGCAAAAATGATGTAGCGGTCGAGGTAGAATAATTACCCACCAGACATAACTTCGGTAAGACGGGTGTTGTCCGCCATTTAATATTATTCTCCGCCGACCCCTCTTCTTCCTCTTCTCCCTTCTCTTCTTCTTCTTTTCACATTCCAGAAGTAGTCCGCTTCACCCTCCCCGGGGAAGAAGAAGAAGGCGCCGACTAGTGCGGACGTGGAAAGATCGGCTCCCGCTTTCGTTAATGTTTTGGTCTGTTTTTGGTGTCACCTATCGCTGACATGCACGTCATTCGTCAGGGTTTCTTCTGAGGACTTCCTTCGGTGAGTGGCCCTTGTGCGGAAATTGTGGAACTTTTTGTGTCGATCACGCCGCTTCGAAGCTAGGCGCGGGTAGGCTTAGGCCTAACCCGACGAAGAGGGGCATTATGCCCGAAGTAGAAATGGTTGTAGGAGAGGACATCTCCTCCGAAGAAGCCAACAGCCCAGGCTGGACGACAGCGTTGGGCAAGAATAAGAAAACTCGGCAAGAAACACCAGTTTCAACGAGCAATAAATCCTACGTGAGCTCGAAGGGCGGCTGCCGCACGGCTGCCCGCAAGGCGTGCTGCAACGCCTCGCAGCCTCGTCGAGGCTCCCTAGACTACCGAGGGAGCACATAAGAATTATTGTCCGCCCAAGGGACGGGTTGAACGTCAAGAAAGTAAGCCAAATCAGGCTGGCTCAAGCCTTGGTCATGGCGGCTGCACTAGCCCCCACAGAAACCGAGGGCGACATAGTTTGCCCTAATTTAACGCAAAACGTTCTCGTCGTCTCTACCCCGGAGAAGAAGAACGCCTCCGCTTATGCAGGGATCCAGCAAATCCGCATAAGCGAAGGACTATACAAGGTGGCCGCTTACATCGCGGCCCCAGACAACACCTGCAAAGGGATCATACGAGGGGTCGACGTAGACATCAGCGAGACCCAACTCCAGCGCATGATCGTCAACCACCGCAACCCGAAGGCTCTGGAAATCAAACGCATCAAGAACACCACAACAGTGGTCGTCCTCCTCGACGGCAAGACAGTGCCTAACTATGTCATGTGCGGCGTCAGCCTTCTGCGCTGCACGCTGTACAAACGCCAAACCGAGGTGTGCTACGCGTGTGGCGGTTTGGGACATCGTGCGGACGTCTGTCCCAACCCCACCAATAAGGATTGCCGAGGCTGCGGACTAGCCTCCCCACCCGATGACCACCAGTGTTCGCCGGTGTGCGCCCTCTGCGGGGGCGCGCATCTTACGGCGGACAAAACGTGTAAGCAGCGCTTTCAAGTCCCATACGTCGTACGAAGACGCCGGCGGCGCCGCAAGCGCGCAAAGAACAAGCCCCAGCAGCAACAGCTGGCCAAGCAGAACCGGCCACGTGACTCCAGCGCGACGGGAGCCCCCAGGAGGGAGTGCTCCGTCACGCCAACGGGTAGACAACGCAGCCTCTCCAGAGGGCGCTCTCGTTCCCGAGGGCGCTCTACCTCCCGGGTGCGGATCCGGGAAACGCCCACCTGGGCCGATCGTGTCAAGCCGAAGCAGACGACGCCGGCTCCAAAGGTAACGCAGGTAGCATTGCCGGAGCATAAAGTAGATCCCAGAGTCGCTCAACTCATGCAAGAGAACGCTAGACTCAAAGCAGAAATGCAGCAGATGAGGGCCGACTTTGAGTCGCTCCGTAATTCTTACTCCTCGCAAGCCGAGAAGCAACAGGTGCCCCCAACAGGGGAGCCACAGGCGCGCTCGAGTAAACGTAGGGCCACGCCCCCAGAGGGGGACGCTGACTCTATGGAAACCGAGTCGAATAACAAAGGCCTAGAAAGCATGCAGCGCGCAATCCAGCAGCTCACTGAAAGCGTGACTGCCCTCCTTAAAAGGATGGCGTCCCTGGAAAGTGGACAGGCCGCGTTAGCTACGGCTAGGCAGCCTTCGAGAGAGCCCAGTCGGGCACCTTTACCCGCAAGCGCCTCCCCCGTCAACAATACGGTGGAATGGCCAATCCAAGGCAATCACCATGGCGGTCAATTCAAATAAGCTGGTTGTGTGGCAGTGCAACTGCGCTAGTTTCCAACGGTGCAAAGCTCCGCTGCAGCAATTCGTTTCAGCACAGGCGGTCAAACCGCACGTAATTCTTTTACAAGAAACTCTCGATGACACGCCTACTTTCCCGGGATACCGGGTCGTATCGATACGGGAGGAGGGAAAGCGGGGCTTAGCAACCTTGGTCGCACGGAAGTGCTCCTTCCAAGTACACAAATTACCACTTGGCAAAACCAGGGTGGATATCATTATGGTCGAAATTATCCCTAACAATTGGCTTAAGAGCAGTGTTTTCCTTTTAAATATATACAGCTCGCCGTCGGATCAGCGGCAGGCATTCGCCACGATCATGACAAAGGCGGTGGCCCTTACCAAGGGGGCCTCCATAGTGATAGCGGGTGACTTCAATGCACCCCACGATTCCTGGGGATATCCCCGCAACTCCACCAAGGGCAATCTCCTAGTCCAGGCAGTTTCTGACTGCTCACTGGAATTTATTACGGATCCTCAATACCCGACGCGAATCGGCACGTCGGTAGTCTGAGATACCACTCCGGACCTGGCGTTCGTCAAGAACGCCCCCGGAGCAGGATGGCGAAATTTGCAAGAGAATCTGGGTAGCGACCACTTCATTGTGGAGATTACCCTAACAAATAGCGCAGCCCCTACCAGGGAATTTAAAGTGACGGACTGGGATGCCTTCCGGAAATTGCGGGAAGCGGACCAGACCGACTACGATAATCTAGATAGTCTGTTCACAAGACTACAGAAGGACGTACAAGCTGCGACCAAGGTGGTTATGACCGACCTAAAAGTTGATCGGATGGACGCACACCTTGCGCACCTCCTAGAAGCCAAAAACTCCACCCTGGCCCGCTGGAGAACGCACAGACTCCATCGCCGACTTCGCAAGAAAATTGCGGAGCTCAATCGTGCAATCGAAGCTCATTCCATCGAACTGTCCAAACAACAATGGAACGAGGTGTGTTCCTCGGTTGATGGGCAAATGAGAGCGGGGAGAAAATGGAACCTCCTCAAGCACTTACTCGACGATTCACAAAGCAAAAGCAATCAAAGACTAGCCATTGATCGCATAGTTCACAATCAAAAGGCGGCGGGCGTATTTGAACACGTCCTCCTGCAAGAGTTGGCCGAAAAGTATCTCCCGCTGGGCCCCTCCTGTGACGGGGATTATCCTCGTTACCGGGGGGGGGGGGCGCAGTGGGGGAGCTCGACGCCTCCTTCACAGAATCCGAAATCTGGGAGGTGCTCCAAACGCTCAACGGTCGCTCTGCACCGGGCCCGGATGGAATCTCCAATAAGCTCCTCCGAAACTTGGACGGACATTCAGTAGCGTTGCTCACCGAGGAAGTCAATAAAATCTGGGAAACGGGCCTCGTTCCCGACTCCTGGAAGACAGCCTCAGTGGTGCTCATCCCGAAGCCAGGCAAACCCCTTGCGCCGGAGAACATGCGGCCCATCTCACTTACGTCCTGCGTAGGCAAAGTGGCCGAACATGCCATTCACAACCGTATATCTAAGCACATAGAAACTAATGAGTTATTCCCTCACAACATGGTCGGCTTTCGGCCGGCACTCTCCACACAGGACGTCATGCTGCTTATAAAGAGGCAAATCCTTGATGATGACACTAGAGACACTAGGGGCATCCTGGCTCTAGACTTGTCCAAGGCTTTTGATAACATCTCGCACCGGTTCGTGCTAGACGCGATCTCGGACCTGGGCCTGGGGTCACGATTCCATGCGTATGTTAGCTCCTTCCTCAGGGATCGCAAGGCCACTGTCAAAATAGGGCAGGTCAAATCCAAGGAAGTTACATTGGGAGCGAGAGGCACTCCGCAAGGGGCGGTCATCTCTCCCCTACTGTTTAACTTCGCCATGAAGTGCCTCTCGGAAAGACTGGCCACAGTAACAGGAACTGGTCACGCCCTCTACGCGGATGATATTACCGTGTGGTGCATGGGAGGGTCTGACGCTGCAGTTGAGAGTGCGCTCCAAGAGGCGCTCGACATCACAGAACACTTCCTACTAGACACGGGCCTGAGTCTGTCACCAACCAAGTCCGAACTTCTATTGTATGGGCCCACCAGACGGGGGGTTAGGTGCTCCACACCCTTAGATCAAGTTCCCATAGCCGTCTATACGAGGAACGGAGAACAAATCCCCAGAGTGGATACAATCCGGGTCCTCGGACTCTTGCTGGAATCGCTCGGGGGCAACTCACAGACTATAGCCCGCATCACCACCAAGACGGAGAACATGCTTAGGCTTATCCTCAGGGTGTCGAACCGCCGGGGGGGTTTAAGTGAAAGCAATCTCCTCAGGCTCTACCACGCATTTCTTATGAGCCACGTTAACTATGTAGCTTCCGCTTTGCGCTGGTCTAAACGGGAAGAGGCCAAAATCGACGCCCTTGTCGGGAACCGAGGGGTCGCAGCGGAGCGCCAGAGCAAGAGGACCAGCTCAGCAGGCTTTCAGAACGGACTAGCGCGTGCCGTGCTTGCGCCGCTGGCACGCGCCGCCCAACTTTATTTTTCTCGTCAGTCGCAGCCGGCCCCAAGGCGCCGGCCGAGAGCGCTGACCTTAGCGTTCCCGCTTAGCAGCGTCGATGGGCGCTACAGGGCCCCCCGCCTAGACGGAACGGCGAAGTGTACTCGTCGACGAGGCAGAGATGAGGCTGTCTTGGTGTCAAGCATATCGACGGGTGCGCCAGCGACATCCGCGGGAAGCTCCTTGGGAGGCGTTTCGACGTAGGCTGGTTTGAGGCGGTCCAGCGAAACGACTTCCTCGCGGCCATTCAATAGGATGGTGGCTGACGTCTGCGTCTTGTGGAGGACACGGTATGGTCCGTCGTAGGAGGGTGTAAGAGGCGCCTTGATAGCGTCTCGTCGGAGGAAGACGTGGGACGAGGACTCAAGGTCTGGGTGCACAAAGATGCTGTGATCCGATGACCGAGGTGGTACGGGGCGCAGGTGCTGAATGCAGTCCTGTAGGCGTTGGAGGTACTGGAGCGGCTGGGGCGATGGGGCCGAAGAAATGAACAAGTCTCCAGGAAGCCGCAGGGGTGCACCGTAGACGAGTTCGGCCGCTGAAGAGCCAAGGTCGCGACGAAGGACGGCACGTAGGCCGAGAAGCACCATAGGAAGGTGGTCGACCCAGTGCTCTCGATCCAGGCGCGCAGTGAGTGCAGCCTTGAGCTGGCGATGGAGCCGCTCAACCATGCCGTTGGCACAGGGATGATATGCAGTGGTACGGCAGTGCTTAGTGCCAAGCAGGCGGTTGAGTGAAGTGAAAAGTGTGCAGTCAAATTGCCGGCCGCGATCAGTGGTAACGATGCTGGGGCAGCCGAAGCGGGAAACCCATGCTGAAACGAAGGCTTTGGTGACGAAGGTTGCGTGTTCGAATCACGTCCGGGTCACCACTGTCAGGAACCGAGGGGTCGCAGCGGAGCGCCAGAGCAAGAGGACCAGCTCAGCAGGCTTTCAGAACGGACTAGCGCGTGCCGTGCTTGCGCCGCTGTCACGCGCCGCCCAACTTTATTTTTCTCGTCAGTCGCAGCCGGCCCCAAGGCGCCGGCCGAGAGCGCTGACCTTAGCGTTCCCGCTTAGCAGCGTCGGTGGGCGCTACACCCTCATGCGCAAAAGCATCAAGCGCGTGCTGGGTTTGCCACTCACTACCAGCACCGAGCGTCTCATGCAACTAGGCATGCACAACACCCTGTCAGAGGTGATCGAGGCCCAACGAGTGGCCCAAATAATACGACTCTCATCATCGCGAGCGGGGAGACGCATCCTAGAATCCGTTGGATGCGGTCACCAGGAAATCATGGAGCGCAACGCGACCCTATCACCCATGGTCAGAGATACCTTCAAGGTAGATCTCCTGCCACGTAACGTCCACCCTCAATACAATGTAGGGCGCCGGGTAGCCCGGGCTCGTTCCCTATTAAAAGTGGCTGCGGCCACTCCGAATCTTGTATGTTTCGTTGACGCCGCCCAGTACGGGCGTTCTGATCACTATGTCGCAGTTTCGGTTGATTCCAATGGCTCTCTCATTAACTCAGCATCCGTGCGGAAGGTTTCTGCAACAGTAACCGAGCAGGTTGCTGTAGCTATAGCACTGAAGGTCCCTCTACGTACCCATATCTTTACAGACTCTAGGTCTGCAGCCCGAGCGTTCGCCTCCGGCTCGATATCAAAGGAGGCGGCCGCCATCCTCGGCACCGAGGGGGCTGCTGGTTTTCATATCATAAAATGGTTCCCGGCCCATATGGGAATCAATGTGCACTCTGAGGTTGTTAACGCCAATGAGTTAGCCCATGACTGCGCGCGAGGTATAACACACCGCGGTGGTTCCGGTAGACTCACGGGCGGCGACTTAGGACTGTACAGGGATTCGCTCGTCACCTTCCATGAAATCTTGGCACATTATCAACTTGCTCGGCGGGCCTTTCCGCTACCACATCCTAAACTCACTAGACCACAATCGTCGGCCTTTCGCATGCTCCAAACGGGGTCGTTCCCCTCCAGGGGCCGATTCAGTCACTTCGCGCCTAATGTAAATCCCCACTGTCCAGACTGTGGGGAGGCGTACTGCTCTTTATCCCATATGCTCTGGCAATGCCCTGCGTTACGCAGCTCATCGCTTACCACTCTAACGGACTGGGAGGCAGCCCTTAAGAGCGGCGACCTCTCAGAGCAACTACGGGCTGTCCAGAGGGCCTGCGACAGGGCGGAGGACCATGATCTTCCGACCCCGACGTGGGTGCGGCCCGCGACGGCTACGGGGACTCCCTGAAAAGAGAGGTACCCTAAAGCGGTTCCTCAGGACCACAAATAAAGTTCTTTGTCTGTCTGACCCTCCCCGGCTTCTTTTGTTTACACCTCCTGGTGTAATATTTGAACACATTCCCGATTGAGGCACACTCTGTTTGGCCGATGGCTCCCAGGTACCAAATAGTCTTCAATACACCGTGCTGCGATGCCGTTTTAACCACGGGGAAGGGTGCGTAAAACGTAGCGTTGGTATTTCCAAGGCTTTTCCTGACTAGGAAGTGGTCTTCCACTTCTATATCTGGTATATCGCTGTTCCACCACTTGTCGAAGTTTCTCTTCATGCGCTGTCTGTAGGCGTCTTCTTGTTTCTCCCTTTCCATTACTTCACTAAGTGTAAGCTTCTCCAGGATGCCGAGTTCGCAATCCGCAGGAAGAGTAGGCACAATTCCAGAAGTGGCAATGAGAGGACTGCATCCTAAACCGCTCGTATAAGAACGGTTGTGGTGTCTTGTAGCAGCCTCCAGGCAGCACTTACAGCCACCTCGGAATTTTGGGTACATCTTCATAAATCGCTTGATGTCCCTTATAGCACATTCAGCAATGCCGTTTGCTGCAGGATGGTAGGGTGAGCAAAATTTTACTGTTATTCCATGATCTCGTGTCCAGTTGGTTAACTTTTTGCTCCGAAAAGCCGGGCCATTGTCACACAGTATCGTCTTTGTATTTCGGAAGCATTGAGCTTGAAGAAGAGAAATGACACTGTTGGCGTCTTCTTTTCCTGCCTCGGCAGTGATCATTATTGTGCATTCGTCGATACTGAGTAAAAACGCTTGAGTTTTCTGTGTGCCTTCTCCCTTGTTTTTATGTTCCGCGAAGTCTAATTGACTGACTTCAAATGGGATGCGTGAATGCTTTGGGGGTTATCATCACATCTGTCGCCTGCTTGAATTTCACTTTGTTCAGTTGACATAGGTGGCACGTGCGAATGTAATTTATGATGTCGTCCTTCATACTTGGCCAAGTAAACCTTTTCAACAGTTTGTTGTAAGTGCGCCAGAAGCCGTCATGTCCCCCCGACTCTGGAATGTCGTGGTATAGTTGAAGTATCTTGGGAACCATTGCCGATGACACGTGATATCTACCGTCCACAAACTTCATTTCCTCAGTGCCTTCCCACAACTTTACGTGATTTATTTCTTGTCGATGTTCGCTTGTCTCATGGACAAGTAATCTAGACATAGCGTCCACATCTGTCAGCAGTGGGCCAGGCCGATGTGATACGTCAAAATCGAACTGTTGTAGGTAATTAACCCATCTCACGATTCGACCCTTTGGTTGTGCCATGCCTAGAAGATGAGTCAAAGCTTGATGATCGGCAAAAATAGTGAATTTCGCGCCTTCTAGATAGGTTATAAAATATTGTACAGCTTTAAAACTGGCAGCGCTTCTTTTTCTGTGATAGTATAATTGACTTCAGCAGGCTTCAATGTATAGCTGTACTATCCAACGACGTAGTGTTTTTGGTGATCCGATTGCCGTGGTGGCTTCTGATATAGAACTGCGCCCGTTGCGTAGTGCGACCCATCAGTATTGAGCACAAAAGGCAACGAGAAGTCTGATATGCGTAGGATGGGATCTGACGATATCAGTTCGACAAGTTCACCATAGGCCCTTTCACACTCCAGATCCCATAGGAAAGGCTCGTCCTTTTCCATCAAACGTGTAAGACACCTGATCTTCACCTCATAGTCTTTGATGAAGGACCTGAAATGTCCAGCAAGGCCTAGAAACACCCGGAGAGAGTGGGCATCGTATGGTTTCACCAACGTTGAAATTCTCTCAACGGAGTCGTGCTTCGTGCTTTTAGTGACCCGTCGAACACCCTACCGAGGAACACGACTTTCTCTTGAAAAAATGCGCTTTTCTTGAAGTTGACCTTAAGGTGGGCATCGCTGAGGGCACTCAGGACTTGAGAGAGATGATTCTGGTGTTCTTCTTTTGTCTTCGAAAAAACGATGATGTCATCTATGTAGACATCACAAAAAAAACCTAGGTGCGGTTCCAATGTGTCATTCATAACCTTTTGAAACCAAGCCGCTTTTGCACTGGTTTGTCTAAGCTGAGTGACTCAACTAGAATTTTCATTAGTTCACCGTGTGGCGTCATTTGTCGCTGCTGCTCTTCAATAATTTTCATTACGACGCTCACCATCTCCGCAGTGGTTCCTTGCCTGAAGCGTCCACATCGCATTGGCTCGAGGATCAGTTGTTCCAGTGCCGGTAGTAACAGATTCACCTTCACCGATTCCATTTGAAGAAGTTTCTCACGTCCTATGGAGCCTTCTTTCATAACTGTGTCGATGAGGTCTGCTGAACTAACATGACGTGGAAGGTCAGTTGATGGCTCACCTTGCACTTGGTAACTCTTGAAGGAAACATGCTGCGGCGCTGTCTGGTCGGCGCAGAACGTAACCCACATGTTCGTCGTCGACTGCGCCAAAATATGTAGCGGCCCGGGTAGAATAACTAACCACCAGACATAACTTCGGTAAGACGGATGTTGTCCGCCATTTAATGTTGTTGTTGTTGTTGCCTCAAAACATGGCTCGTACCTTAATGTTATTCTCCGCCGACCCACTAAGCGAAGGAAACACGAAAGTGCGATGGTAGAAGTCAGTCATGAGCATGACTCAACAAAATGGCAATGAATCAGCGAAAAAAGTATAGAACTCAAAAAACACTGAAATGAGTTTGGCCATGGGTACTAAGGGAAGGAAACACTAAAGGATGCTGGTAGAAATCAGTCATGAGCATGACTCAGTAAAACAACAATGACTCAGCGAAAAATTATTAACACTCAAAAATCACTGGAATTGGTTCGGACGTGGGCATTAAGTGAAGGAAACACTAAAAAATGATGGTAGAATTCATAGTCATGAGGATGACTCAGCAAAAATGACAATGACTCAGCGAAAAAATATTACCACACAAAAACCAGTCCAATGGGTTCGGATGTGGTACTAGGTAAAGGAAAAGGCTAAGATTGCTGATCAAAGTCGTAGTAATGACCGTGAATGAGCAAAAATTAGAATGACTCAGCGAAAAGAAATTGACACTCAAAAACCACTGAAGTGGGTTCGGACGTCGGTACTACGAAGTCTGTTACAAAGGTATCCGAAATTTTTGTCCGAACACCTGGTGGATATGAAACAAGCGCGCTTGCATCAGCCGACCTTGCAGCTTCGTTCGCATGCGCGAATTTTGTCCCGCCTGCCGATAGCGTAAGTCTCTGGGACGCAGCATTTGAGTGAGGTAGTGAGCAGTGCTCTGGTCAGTTTTTTTATTGCAATGAAAATGACTGAGCGACTGGAGCAGCGCTACCGCATCAAATTTTGCCAGAAACTGGGCGACAGCCAAGTGGAAACCATTCGGAACATTCATACGGGTTTCGATGATGATGCTATGAGCAGCACACATATTAAGGGGTGGTACAACCTATTTAAAGACGGCCGCACACCGTTGGAGACCGAGCGACGCTCCTGTCGGCCATCAACATGCCAAAATGACCAGGTCATTGCCGAAGTGAACGCTGTAGTGGTGCGGGACCGTCGTGTGACTATCCGATGAATTGCGGAAGAGGTGGGCATCGGCTCTTTTTCTGCACATTCCATTATGACTGAAGATTTGGCCACGAAGAGAGTTCCGGCGAAATTCGTGCCGAAGCTGCTCATGGTGGAGCAAAAGCAACTTCGCGTTGAAGTCTCACAGAACATGCAGGATTACACAAACAGTGACCTTGACTTCAAGAACACCATAATCACTGCGGACGAGTTTTGAGAGACGGGAACGACTCGGAAACCAAATCCCAGTCGTCACAGTGGAAGCATTCCACGTCACCAAGACCAAAGAAGGCCCTCCAAGTGCGCAGCAACGTCAAAGTGATGCCGACAGCTTTCTTTTACTCCCGCGGTGTGGTACACCACGAGTACGCACCACAGGGTCAAACAATCACCAAACGTACTACAGAGATGTCCTTCCGTCACCTACGTGATGCTCTGCGGTGCAAGAGACCGGAGTTGTGGTCAAGAGGAAATTGGCGCATACACCACGACAATGCTCCTGCACATTCCTCGCACTTAATCCAGACTTTTTTGGAAAAAACCAGACTCCTGTAATTCAACAGGCTCCTTACTCTCCTGATATGGCCCCCTGCGACTTTTGACTGTTTCCTAAAATCAAGAGGCGATTGAAAGGAGCGCGATTTCAGACAAGAGAGGACATTATGGCTGCAACGACAGCTGAGCTAAACTCTAATCAGAAAGAGGCCTTCTCGGAATGCTTCCAACAATGGCAGCTCCGCTGGGAGAAGTGTGTGGCGTCCCAAGGAGACTACTTTTAGGTTGGTTAGGCTTCCAATGCTCCAGTTATGCCAGTTTGTTTTCTTCGGCCACAGGTCGGATACTTTTCTAACAGACCTCGTAAGTAAAAGAAAAACTAAAGGATGGTGTAGAAGTCATAGTCACTGAGAAAAAATGACAATGACTCAGCTAAAAAACATTAACACTCAAAAACACTGAAATGCGTTCGGACGTGGGTACTAAGCGAAGGAAACACTAAAGGATGGTGGTAGAAGTCATAGTCACGAGTATGACTAAGGCTTTCGCCCTAAGGTCTCTTAGGTGTGGCTAAAGGGGTTCCTGAGGTCTCATGAAATAAATGTCATGACATCGGTGTTATGTAGTTCACGAAAGAGCCGCCTACGTCTTGGTGCTTTCATGGTAGTTTGGTTAACTTCGTAGGCTCTCTGCACACTGCTTCGCATAACGTCGGTTCCCACAGGGCGTGGCATCTGCCGGCTTTTTTTTCTCTTTCCGTATTGAGTGGTCTTTGGCCAACGCTGAAAGCCAGGCAGCAAGCATCATTTGTCAGTTATGAACAAGGACACTGGACGAGGAACAAGTTAGGCCCACGACTCACTGCCTTTTGAAAGCAAGGTCAGAGGAGTAGAGCCGATGCAAGATATCCAGCTGCAGTGGTGTCACGCCTGTAATGTAAAGCAGACGAAATGTACACCTATGGTTCACATATGATGACAGCTGTCTATACATATTGACAACGTAATCTTATGTGGCTTGGGGTGAAGCCCCATTCCAGTTTCCTGCCTGGGGGTTTCCCTCTATTCCTGGAAACATTTCCGCAAAATATGTTTTAACAGCGAAGCTGTTTTAAGATATCTGTAACTACTTTAGTCGCCAAAGCAGCAGCTGCACGCTACCGCGCATGCGCTGTGATGGCATTCCAGTGCGTCTGCACTCGCCGCCCGTACACTGTGCATAGCTTTCGCCCCACTTCCCCAATGACGTTACCATCAGCTGCGCACTACTGCACATGCGTCTCGGGTCAGGCTTGACATCACGGCCAACACTCCAAGCAATTCTTCCTTCCGTATGAAAACCGGTGCGCGGTGGCGGTGCGCCAGACGTAGACATGGGGAGACCAAGGAAGGTTCGCACTGCCGAGGAAGAAGCCGCTTACCAAGAATCGCGGCGCGTTGCTTAGCGTTACTCCCAGCGTCGACGCCGATTATACCCAGCACGGTTAGCCGAAGAAGCCGCTGCAATAGAATGACGGCGAGGCGGAGACCTCGTGTCACAAAAGAGCGCGTAATCGAACGCGCGCCGTGTGTCACGCAAGCCAGCGAAAGAAAAACACCGGCCCCGCAGCAGCTTCAACAGAGATGGAAAGCGCATACGCTTCAAACAGCCGATGCGACTGACACTCTAGAATCATCAACGAGGCGATGGTAACGAGAGAGAGAGAGCGCGGGAGCCGAGGCACCCTCTTACCCAGCGAGTCGAGAGAGAAAGAGATTACTACAACGCTAGTGTGCGCCAACAGGATGACTCACCAACAACCTCGACGACGCTCCGACGGCAGCAGTGGAAGATGCGAGAAAAGACTAGAAGAATCCCAGGCTTTGGCTCTGCTACAAGAGCACGAGTCCGATAGGAAGGTTCGAAAACCCCGGCGGTGATTATAAAACTGCCATGCGAGAATCAGAAGTGGGATCAGGCCGCTCCGGTGAAGAGATGTAACGTGAAGACTTACCGCCTGCGGAAGAAGGCGATTTCGCGGCAAGCTAGTCGCCGAGTTCATCGAGCGTCTACATTTCCAGAAAAAGTTCCTCCTTCAAGATTCGCCTCGAGCTACGCCGAGATCGTCCGGCTCAAGACCAGCACGTGTGAATACGATTGAACATTGTGTTCCTATTCATTTTTACTTTACGTGTTGGACTCTTGCGCTTGTCGATAAATATTTTCCTTTGTTTTGTGAATACCCATCTAACTTGTGTTGTGATGTGTCCAGCCTAAGTGTGCAAGTGTGTGTAACTTCCTTGTGTGAAGAGTATATTATTTTGTGTTTTGATATCTCTGGGCTCTGACTCGGTCTTTCGATAGCAACCGGCGTTTGCTGACGCACCACACGGCTCATTATTAATTTTCCTTGCTTTCGTGGGATTATTTTCCGAAGCTGATAAGTCAGATTTTTAATTTGGTCCGGCGTTGGTGCCTCGTTCAAGGGGTCTGTGACACCCCGAGTACGTCGAGCGAGAGAATTCTTGAGAACGGGAGAGAAAGCGCCGACTCCAAGATCCCGACGTGAGAGGAGCCGTGAACGAACGATAACGGTCAGCTCTGGTGTGTCTTTAGCCTAGCTCCAATAGTGCAAGCTAACTCAATTTTTTTGTTGATTACGCTTACGGTTGGTGCGTTTCGCACATATATATATAGAAAGTAACCAATTTTTCTGGCTATTTATATGTCCCGTTCTTAAAAGGCTAAGCCGCTCGTTTGGTTTCGCGCACAGGGCACCCCAATCTGATGGGGTTAGTGGGAACCGAGTGTGCGCTTTCCCAAGCAGAAGTGCCTTCTTCGAATGCGATTATTTTTAAAAGTAAATATAAACGTAATCATAATGAAGGAAAAAAAGTCACTTTGGGAACTCTTGTTACGAATGCATTTGCTCTGTCTACAGAATGGTATGCTAGGGAAATTAGAATGAGATCGCTACAATACGCTACAATACAAAGGGCGCTACAACAGAATACAGATCTATTTTGTCTGCGACTGCATCACCAAAAAAAAAAACTAAAGTACAATAGCTGTTTGTTTGTTTATTTGTTTTTGTCGATGACTTTAATGCGCCAAGCCTCTACAGAAGGAAGTGGTGACGAAAGTCCGAAGGCACATAGATAAATGATGATGCAGTAGTAGTGCACAATAGTCAACGATGGCCTCTGTAAATACAGAAATATTGTTCATGTTTACGATGGAGGTAGGCAGGCGGTTCTCATCAGTTTGTTCTTCGGTCTGAAAGAGTAGAAAAAATGCGGCAGATCCCACGCCCTGTGAGAATCGATGTTATGCGAAGCAGTGTGCTGGGAGCCTACCAAGTTTCGACCATGAGAGCACCAAGACGTAGGCGGCTCTTTTATGACCTGCATGACACGCATGTCACGACATTCATGTCATGAGTCCTCAGGAGTCCCTTTAGCTACACCTAAAAGACCTTAGTATCCACGTCCGAACCCATTTCAGTGGGTTTTTTTTCAGTGTTGATAATTTTTTCGCTGAGTAATTGCCGTTTCTTTCTGAGTCATGCTCATGACTATGACCTCTATCATCATCCTTTAGTGTTTCCTTCAATTGTACCGACGTCCGAACCCATTCCAGTGGTTTTTCAGGGTTAATCTTCTGTCGCTGAGTCATTGTCATTTTGCTGAGTCATGTTTTATCGCTGGCGTCTGAGCAAAACGACACACACAGTGGTTTGGCATCAAAACTGGCTTGTCTCTTTATTAAGCTCTCTTTTATAGCATCGTGCGAGAGGGTGCCGCATGTGCCAAAGTGGTTAGGGGAAAGAAGGATGTGCTTGCTATCAGCTCTGTCTGCTTCCGTGGTAGCCAAGTATGATACAATGCTAATGACTATGACTTCTACCAGCATCCTTTAGCGTTTGCTTCCCTTAGTACCCATGTCCGAACCCATTTCAGTGGCTTTTGAGTGTTAACATTTTTTGGCGGAGTCATTCTCATTTTTGCTGAGTCATGCTCCTGACTATTACTTCTACTAGCATCCTGTAGTGTTTCCTTCACTTTGTACCCACGTCCAAACCCATTTGATTGGTTTTTCAGTGTTAAACTTTTACGCTGGGTCACTGTCATACCTACATGACACGCATGTCCTGATATTCATGTGATGACATACATTTATGCTCGTCATATACTGTTGTCATAGTATGCTAATTTTGGTACATAACGACCATGAGAGCACAAAGTCGTAGGCGGCTAGACAGATAGGTACAGTCAAAGTAGGAAATATTCGCCAAGAAATTCTTAGCCTTTAAAACTGTCAGCCCTTTCAGTGGGGTGCAGATGGCAGACAAGCGAAGTTGTACTATGGTGGGAATTATGTCTTTCCAATTATGACTATAAATATATGATGGTGTATTTGCTTATTTCAACTAATAAAGAATGAGAAATATATATGATGCGGTGGTTTTCATTTATTTAGTGACCACAGAGACCATGGCCTTATGGTCGCTACGGTACACCGCCATAGGGTGTACGGCAAAGGTTGGCACGTTCTTATAAGCACGTCACCAACGCCACACGCATTCAGTGCGAACGCGGGCAAAACGCAGCCGCCGTCGACAACAGTTGTGCGCGTTGTTTGTGTGACCACACACAACCGCTGCCATAACGCTGGCAACGTGACAGACATTTTAGGGGAGAGGCGGGAGAGAGTATATAAAAAGTCGGCGGCCGAGGCTGGCGAGGTTGCGCGCATGAGCCGCATTGGGAGAGCAGGCACGCAAACGCACAGAGTCGGGGGCCTCGGCGCCCTCCTCGCGTTGGCCTCTCGGTGACCCCAGCCAAGACCAAGGCCTTCTGGTACACCCCCCCCCTCGTCTACCCGATGAAGCGCTGCCTCTATCATCATAGGTGGCACCGGGATGCCATGGCAGAGGACAGTCGCATACCTCGGGTTGCAGATTGCCCACCTGCTGACTTGAACTCCCGCTGTGAAGGCTGTGGTGGCGGAGGTCCAGGGGGTTCAAAGAGCGGTGAAAGGCATTTTCCTGAGGGGGCGGGGATGCTTGCCATCCAGGGCGCTGCGACTACATTCAGCAGCAGCCACCTCCAGGGTGCTCTATGTCCTGCCACTGATCACCCTCTCACCAACCCGGTTGGCACGTCTGGAAGAACTCCATCGAGGCTTCATCAGGAGCGTCCTGGGGCTGCCCCGGTCCTCACAGATAGCGGCAACTCTTACAGACGCGGGAGCGTGGCCTATGTCTCTCCTGCTACAGCAGTGTGGCTTGCTGCACATTGGCAGGCTGGCCCATGGCCGTGACCCCTGCTCACCCTCCTGGCGAGTCGACCCTCTTCCATAATGGGGAGCCTGGTCGAGACCTACCAGACAGTGGTCGGCCAGGTACCTCCAGCGGTGAGACTCCCACCACCACAGGAGAAGCCCTTGGTTATCTTCACCTCGCTGGAGGGACACTCCAAGCGCCGTTATTCAAGCTGCACGCTCCTGCAGGTGGCCACCTCTAAGCTGGAGGAAAAGCTGGCAGGGAGGCTGCTCGTCTTCATGGATGGCTCCGCCCTCACTGACACCGGCTCAGTCACTGCAGCCTGTGTGGCCCCCGCGCTCGGCAGGGCATCGACTTGCTGACTCTCCTTCTCGGCAAGCTCCACTACTGCTGAGATGGCGGGCCTTCACCTGGCCGCAGACCTGCTGCCAGCAGAACCTCCTGAAGTACCTGTGTCGGTGGCCTGCGACTCAAGAGCAGCTCTTCAGGGCGTGTGTCCCCCGGAGAGGGCTGGCCTTAGTGCAGCCCTCTTGGCAACCAAGCTTCATGCCCTCCGCGCCAATGGCACCGATGTCTCGTTGCACTGGATCCCTGCACACGTGGGAATCCAGGCAATGAAGAGGCAGATGCCTTGGAAAAGGAGGTACATGGCATGGACACGGCGATCAGCCCTGCACTCATTGCCTCAGACTACTCCAGGAGCACCTTGCAGCGACTGCTGCTGAGCTTTCACGCCGAAGCACGCGTGGCGAGGCGGAGTCCCCCGACACGGCGGCCGGACCGGGGACTGACAAGTAGGGAGAGATCCCTCCTGCTACGCCTACGGATTGGCTGCTGCTGGACAGCCGCCCAGAGCTTCCGCCTGGTTAGAACTGACTCACCAGCCTGCACACAGTGCGGGGCAGACGAAACACTGGAGCACCTCCTATGTTTCTGCCCCGCACTCAACCAACACCGAGCCACCATGGTGGCTCAACTACGCCGCATTGGCCTGCCTTCAGCCTCCAGCAGGGACCTGCTCTTCCCAGCCCGCAGTTCCAGTAGGGTATTCAAGGTCGTGCTATGTTACCTTGACGATTCGATGCTGGCTGACCGACTGTAAAGGCACCCTGCCCGAGTCGACAACGACTACCCTCTCCCTCCCCTTCTTCCACTTTTCCAAGTGTCTATCCCCCTTTTCCCGTCCCTCAGATACTGAGCCGTGCTCCCTATAAGGACTGCAGAAACAATAATATTTTCTCTTTTCCTCAACCTCTACTACTACTGCTACTACTTAGTAACTACTGCCCTCCTCGCCCACCACTCCGCTTCGACTGTCGCGTTTGCTCTCCACCGTGCGATCACGCCCTGTGGAAGCGCGTCCCTCGCCCTTGTGCGCTTTCACTCGCACATAAGTCGCGTTTGCACTCCACCGTGCGTTCGCTCCCCGTAAAAGCGCGCCTCCCTCGCCCTCGCGCGCTTTCAGTCGCGCATAATTTGCACTTGCTCTCCGCCGTGCGTTCGCTCCCCGTGAAAGCGAGCGTCCCTCGCGCGCTGTCACTCGTACCATGGCCGCTGGATAAAAAAAATCCGGCAGATCCCACGCCCTGTGGGAATCAATGTGTACGTGTCTCCCTTCTTGTGGTCGTCTGCTGGCACTGTTACCCAAAGTTTCAACTTACAGTTTCGCCTTAAAGTCGCAGAAAGGGAAAGCCATAGCGGAGAGGCAAGCCAGCGACGCTTGGAAATGGAAGAACAGATGCTTGAACTGTGCCTGAAAGAAGCGGAGACTGGTGCCGTGGAGCGAACGGTGGTTGACTTTGGGCTCCAAAGAGGTGCGTCTTCAGTAGTGAAGGCGCACAATTTTACACCGGTTTTCAACGAGGACCGAGACGACCTTGTCGCCTATCTGTAGAGATTCGAGAGGGTGGCGACAGGTCAAGACTGGGCTCGAGTATTTTCCCAAGGCTGTGGTGGGAGAAGGGGCACCCAAAGACCTTCAAAAATCTCTATTGAGCTGCCTTTCGAGAATAAAACCCAACTAAACAAACGAGAGCCAAGCGGTGCTACATATTGACCCATTGAGAAAATTGGTGCATTTTCGGTGGCTCCAGGTTTCATAGTACTTCACGCTTACGAGACGGATGCTCTACCATTTCCCAACTGCCGCAAAGGCGAACTTTCTCTGGCAGGGGCAAAATGACGAAACAAAATGAACGATATGGGGCAAAGTGATGAAACAACATGAACAAAAAATCGTGTTGCTCAAAAGCGAGCAATACGTATAATAGCGAATGTACCATGGTACACAAACACTAACTCGTACTTCACTGCTTTTCATATCCTCAAAGTCACCGCGTTGTATCCCTACAAGTTACTGATCATGTACAAAACCGCAGTTCTGGGTAATAATGACAGACTCTTGTCCTTATTCAAACTAAACTGTCCCATATCTGCTTAAAATACCCGAAATTCTGTCCACTGGTGCCTACCTTTTTGTCACATTACATATCGCCAACAGTCTTCATCATATGTCTTACCGAGTCACCTTAATATTCTTCAAGCAAATAACATTTTTGTTGAACAAATTTCAAAGGGCATGCTGATTAACCACCTTGATATGTCTGAAAGCGCTTAGTAATGATTTCTCTGACCTGTTATACATGATGAGTGTTGTACGTCATTTATTTATTTACACGAATGGTTTTATTATTGGCCTACAGTTACCAGTACGTTTCAGTAGAAGTGTCTATGTTGGATATGTGATTCATATTTTCTTGGGTTTGCTTGTTTTTTTGACTGATGCAAGTATGTCAGTCTCAGTGAATTTTAAATTGTAGTCTTAAACAATAGTTGGTGTTGCTGTTTATCCATTTTGTGCGTACAATGCATCTGTATGAATGACGCGAGACCTACGTGCGCAGGGCGTTTCTCAAGCTGCAAAAAGCAGCTTTTTGCTCGTCTTCCGCTCTTTGTGTTCAAACTGTACCACAAAGAGAAATAAACTTGTATTGTAGACAACTGTCTTACCACTGCCAATACCGCTTGGGTGCTTGGAATCAGCTTCGCGCTTCACGAAGCTTCGAAAGTACTTGGAAAAAATCGAGATCAAATCCACTTTATAAATAGCTCAAACTTTATATAGGCAAAGGTCATACAATGAAGGTCAACATACGAAATTTGCCTGGTGGTGGGCAATCTAGAGCAAGTCCCACAAACCTAGTCCATGGTAAAGAATACGAGGCTCCCTAGCCTCTTCTTCGGAAAGACATAACCCTTGTATTAGTGTGAAGGACACCTGAATACACAAAAATTCAAAGTGTGATCGAGCAAACTGTGAGGGTGATATCACTTTTGAAGTTGTGCATTGATCTCGTCTGACTTTATTCTCTGAACTGAATGTGAGCCAACCGCCTTGCCATTGGCCAGGTTTATCGTTGCATCACTGATGCCTTCCTGTAGAGCAATACCCTCAGATGGGTCTAGGAAAATAAGGGCATTTTATTTGTAAAAAGCCCGACGAAAAGTAAAAGGCAATGGGTGCATAACCTTAGAGGTCTTAACATTTTGCCAGTGCGCGGCCTGTAGCCTTAACGTCATTCATAATTGTTTACTCTGAGTGAATATTTTCAGCATTTCGCATGCTCAGACGGAAGTTAATAATCTTCACCTAGTTTTTCTTGAAATATATTATTTGAAAGGTAGTATGAATACCATTGCATTTCAAGTTGTTCGCTCAAATCTCGAAGGCTTTGTTTCTTTGTACTCTGGTAAAACATGTGGAGCAACCTTTGCTTTTTCATGTCTAAATCTAGGTCCGAGTCTTTAATTATACATTTCTTTTGCAGAAACGACAGACTGCTTTTTCTGGACAACTCAAAGCGGCATAACAAAGAGCAATGTTGAGTGCAACTTCATTTTGGAAAACTACTGTCATTCGATTATTGATGTTCCAACTGATGGTAGTGATTGTACGTAGCTGTATTATATGCCAATAAATGCGAGGCAGCAGCCGTGAAATGCTATAGCTACTTTGGAATTTTCATTTCTTAGTTTATTGCTGCTTGATATTTTTTTCAGCAAGACATGTTGTTTAATCTAAACTTCTTTATAACATAAAAGCAGTGCTCATGTCTTTCTCACATTTGCAAAAGTTTACTTCAATATTCTGACAATTCCTAAATTTATTTATTAGTGTACCAACATTTCGCCCAGTAGGGCAGGGGGGATGCAAAGCGCGTAATGAAAACAGACGAGGTATGTTTTTTTCAACGCCATTTGTAAAATTCAGCGACATGCAAAAACTCCCGAGTCCCGTGCATTGTGGCACGTTAAAGAACCTCAGGTGGTCAGAATTATTCCGGAGTAGCCCACTACGGCGTGCCTCATAATTAGATCGTGGTTTTGGCATGGGAAATCGCAGAATTCAATTCAATGCGAAAGCAACGCTATTTCGCGTTCTTTTTTGGCGTACTACGTTAATCGCCGAGGTGCCTCATAAACTCGGCATTTAAAGCCGCTCTCTTTCATGAGTATGACGCTTGGAGAACCGTAGTGACTCTTTGTTCTGCTAGGTCTTTTGTTTTTGGGGGGGGGGGGGGGGGGGGGGGGGAGGCGAGTCGACTTTGCGCCGCGTCACATGGGTCACATGAAAGCCTGATGGGTGATCAAGAAAATCAATGCACGCGCATAACAAATTGCGAATGGTTTGATCGACTTACCACATGTTCGACATGTTCTGCGTTAAGATCTTCCTTCACTTTGTTTGTTAGTTCTCACATATTGTCAAGACGGCATAAATGCGAAAGGACGGGCTCATCAATCTACTCCCTGAGCACGTGCCACCTCTTGAAAATCCCACTGGCTGTACGGATAACGAGGAAATGGGTACCTTGAAAGTTCGTTTGGAGGTAAAAAAGGCGACAATAGATACGATAGACGCAAATAGACCATGCACATGTTCTAAAAAGTTCCAAGGTTTCTGTGGACTAACTGTGTTTCTACTACACGAAGAAGCACCTAACCTTGCCCATACTATTTCTGGTGGTGAGGTTAAGGATAAGATAG
The DNA here is from genome assembly GCF_013339745.2 of Dermacentor silvarum. Classification (NCBI taxonomy): domain Eukaryota; kingdom Metazoa; phylum Arthropoda; class Arachnida; order Ixodida; family Ixodidae; genus Dermacentor; species Dermacentor silvarum. Next base: position 64,514,577 of record NC_051162.1, read on the forward strand.
ATTTTATTTACCACTCTATCATACAACGCACATATTGAGAGCAATACCAGTATGACCATTTGTCAGGGTAATATGGCTGATGCGCTGAAGTAAATTCAACAGGAAATATACAGGGTGTTTCATTTTAGCTGCACCAAATTTTTTAAAATTGCCTGTGGCAGATAGCACAATTATAATCCTTGATCTAAACTACTCGATGAGGCGGGCATTACTTCCACGAGAAATCAAAACGTCTAATTGAGTAATTACCATAATTACGCTAGTTAACTTTTTAATTAATGATTTTACGGCACATCTTTCAATCTACGAATTATAGCCGCTGAGTTCGCAAGGCGTATCCGCTTGGAACGAATTCTCAGGACTGAAGCAGTTTCGAGATATTAATTTTTAACGTGTCCGACGAAATGTATGGGCGTTCCAGTTAACTTTTTGAGGAAAACGCTGTTTTATGCATTGAAGCACAAAGTTAACTGGAACACCCATGCATTTCGTCACACATTTTGAAAATTATTATCTCGAAACTGGTTAGGTACTGAGAATTCGTTCCAAGTGGATACGCCTTGCGAACTCAGCGGCTATAATTCATAGATTGAAAGATGTGCCGTAAAATAATTATTTGAAAAGTTAATTAGCGTAATTATGGTAATTACTCAATTAGGCGTTTTGATTCCTCGTGGAAGTAATGGCCGCCTCATCGCGTAGTTTAGATCAAGGATTATAATTGTGCTATCTGCCACAGGCTATTTTTAAAGATTTGGTGCAGCTAAAATGAAACACCCTGTATTTGTCGTTGTATTTGCCATTTTAGGCAAAAAAGAAATGTGGAACGAAAATGCAATCTTTGTAGGTTTTTCTAGCTCTTGCTCAAGCCTGGAGAAATCGTCCCATGAATTTATTACCAAAAATGATTTGAATTCTCAAGCAGAGGAACTCGGTATTTAGAAGCTAACTACCCATAGCATTATGTTTTATTGCCTTCGAATAAAGGTATACTGAGCGATTTGCTAATAATGATTCCCACACCCACACTACTTACACCAAAAGCGTTTTTTTTTATTGCTGAAGTTTTTGCCAGTAATCTTTCGAACTTTGTTGCAGACAACGCAGCGCCAAATAATATTTTGTGAGCAATAAAAACATGTAATAAAGCCTGGTTTATATAATGCCATCGGGTCTTAAAGAGTAATACCTGAAATTAAATATTTGGCAGGATCATTACAACTTGCCTTGATGTAGTTGAGCTAGCGTACTTCAAAATCTATACATATGCACCTTGTGGGGACCAGCATCATATCTTATTCGTAAGGCAATGTAATTAAAACCCTTGAACGTGTTAAGTTTCCATGAGGCCTTCGAGTTCTGCTCAAAAAAGACCACAAAACCATTCAGAAAGCGACATTTTTGAATAAATATACAATATTTTTGTCAATTGGAAATATATATATATATATATATATATATATATATATATATATATATATACCTTATACTTGGGGAAATTCAGGTTGAGCCTGGAAAGACAAAAAAAATCACCGCATATCCACGGGGTGAATGATGAGTGGGCGAAGCTCCGGAGGGAATCATCGGTAAACCGTGAATCTTCCGTGTAATTCGCCCAGTCTCGCCGCTATAAATCGAACGATTGACTACCACTAATGACACACGCCATATGTGACGTCATTCCTATTTTATAACAGCGCCCTTCATTATAATTGCACCATCTCCCGCTTAAGGGGACGCTAGCACAAACGCGTTAGAAACGTGCAGTACTCTCTAGTAAGGGGGAGAGGCCACAGCGTCTTACGCAGCCGTTTACACATGCCGGAACGTGCACCGCGTTTGCCGACGCCATCACATGACTGCTGAGAGAGTATAACCTCCGTATTCATAAACGCTCCTCGACTTGAACTTGACTTGCCACCGCCTTCAACGCGTTTCGAACGCGCTGCCCAAGGCGGTGGCAAGTCAAGTTCAAGTCGAGGAGCGTTTATTAATACGAGGGTATGGCGGAGAGGCCACAGCGTCTTACACCAGCTTCTTAGACGGGCCGTAACGCGCTAGCACAAACGCGTTAGAAACGCGCAGTCTTTCGTTAATGTTGGGTATTTATTGTCATCGTGGTGCGCGTGTCCATGTGCGCTTCGTGGCGTAGTGGTTATAGCCGCGCGTTCAGAAGCGACGGGTCCCTGGTTCGATTCCGCGCTACGGACACAACTTTCGGAATTTTTTTTTCATAAAAGTAGACATGGCTACCTACTACTACTACATACTACAAAGGAGGGACAGACCCACACTCTAAGGAGCTTCGCCCCTAAAAAATCCTTGTGCGATGACTGTCGCCCGGTGGAGCCGAATGCTCCCTCAGGTCAAGTCGGTGGCTCCGCCCATGAGTACGATAGCGAAAATTATAATGTTGATAGAAGTTCAATTACTTCGCAAACGCTCGATTCTACAGGTTCAATTTAGGGGAAACATTTTTGAAGAAATGCTTGCAAATTTGAATAGTCAGTGTACTTGAAGAGTGGCTATGGATTACTAGAAAATTGCTTTCGTACAATACAGGGTGTTTCAGCGATCACTTTCAAAATTTATTTAAGGTTGCCTGTGGCACATAGCCCAGTTCTAGTTAATCAGCTGGTCTACTCGAATAGGCGGACATTACTTGCACAAAAAATTGAAATGCATAATTGAATAATAAAAAATTCACTAATTAGGTTTTTAACTAATTACCTGATGGCCCATATTGCCATTTACAAATTGTAGTCGTGGAATTCTGAGGATGACAACTGTTTCGAGATAATAATTCACGAACTTTGCAGAGAAATGCATTGGCGTTCCAGCTAATTTTGTGCTTCAGTGCACAAACCAACGTTTTGTTAAGAACCTAACTGGCACGCCAATGCATTTCTCCGTAAAGATTGGGAATTAATATCTCGAAACTGGTGTGATCCAGCGAATTCGTTCCAAGTGCATCCGCCTTGCGAACTCCGCGGCTACAATTTGTAAGTTTCAATGCGGGCCATCAGGTAATTAGTTAAAATTTAATTAGTGAACTTTTGTTAATTATTCGATTGTGCATTTCAATTTCTTGTGCAAGTAATGTCCACCTCTTCGAGTAGACCAGCTCATGAACCAGAATTGTGCTATCTGCCACAGGCAACCTTTAAGAAGTGTTCACTGAAACACCCTGTATATCTCGAAACATGTTACAAGGCAAAGACCTACACGACACTCCTAGCAGCAGAAGCGAATTTCTTTAGGACCTAATTTCATGGGTTCGCTCGCTTGTCCTCATTGTTAAGGCTCTTAAAACTACTTTAAGTTTATACATACCCACAGGGCCTACGTAGCGCTTGTCAAATTTATTACCCGTACTACGTTAACTTTTCTAACAGACAAAGCCCCGCGTTGTTGGACGCAATTGGTACATTGAGTTTACTAAAATGGTCGGCACCTAGGCACTGAAAAAAACGTTTCAGGATGTCAGAGGAGCCAGACGTCTCTTGATCGATGCATGAGTTTAGTCTTGTCAATTCCTGTCATCGGAACGCATATTTCGCTCACATATAAAACTTTCCACCTAGGTTGGCAATTTATTAATTTTTTAGCAGCCGCACAGAGATGAGTAACAAACAACAATGCCCAAAACGCCAAAGTAACCACCGCACGTTTGCATTGGTGAACGCTCAGAGCAGAACCGCGTAAATACGTGACCGCTTTCGTATAATGTCTGCGTTCCCTGCCTTACCGTGCTTTATGCTCCTTTTAACATGTGTTCGCTTTCTACTACTATTAGCGGTGAGCTCTACCACTGCAGATGCTGGCGTTGCTGTAGTTATAACGTTCAAAGTTGGATGGCTACTTCCACGTGACCTCGCATTCTGGCATTCCGCTCAGTGATGCACTCAGCCTACGAAACTACTTAGAACATTTGTTTTGGTTTTGTTCGATAATGCTGCGCTTTATATTTTACTGGTGGTCGATTTTGGCAACAAAAAAGATACTTAGAGACTGCTACAGGTTTCATTTTAATATCAAGGGCCCTACTTAGCAGAATACACATTCAGCTCTGCACGAACATATGTCGTAATTCAGCCTCTATATTTCGCCCGCATATGAAGGCTATGGCGCTTTGAACTCTCTGACGCAAGTTGGAAACCAGCTTCGTGTTATGCTTGAAAATAACAAGAAAGCGAGCATTCAGGAATTTCTTGTAGAGAATACACGAACCCCAAGCTTGATCTTTAACCTCACATTGCCGCTAACATCCCCCATTTCTCAAAGGGTGGTTTGCAGGGGAGTAGGTAATGGATAATTGTATTACCCCCATTTCTGTAGAGCGTGAGCTTAACGTAACGCACACCTGTCTCTGGAGACTAAGATACATTACAGATAACCGACACGTATCTGCAATTTCAATTTCTAGTATACGCGTTTCTAGTATATACTTGAAGAATACATAAAGTTTAAGGGAAAGTATTGCTTCGAGCTCTTGTTAAAAATTTTGGACAAGCCACTAGTCACCCCCGCACGTCTCTCTTCGCATACAATATAAACGTATTCTTTCCCGAATTTTGGCAGAAGCTTAACCCTAGTGGCTGTTCTAGCTCTATTTTAACACCTGCCTAGATTCTACGCCGTTCGTAAAAACTAATTTGAATGCTCCAGAGCCCTTAATAACCAATTCATGGCACGTGCCGCAATTACCAAAACCCTCTAAAATTGTCCTGCTCAGCAATTTAGCCTGCCTGCGATTGAGGTTCCCTGGGTCGTATAACATTTAGCTATGCCTTTTCGACTTACGTTTGCAATGGAAGAGACCAGTTTGTGACGTTCTTGCGCGTACGCGGAACAAACGCAAAATATATGATCAAGTGTTTCTTGTACCTGACACTATTCACAGTTTGTGCTCGTATCACTGCAACCTACCATATGTCTCTAACACTTGGTGAATGCGACACCAAGGCGAATCCGGTGCACCATGCTTGTTTGGCTTCTTTTGAGCTTGTGAGGAATGCGGTATTTCATTTCTGGGTCCCATTTATGCACTCGCTTGTGTCGTCGATCTGGTTGGGTCTAGAGGCCGCTATCAGGCGAGTTTCTTTTAGATCCTTGGCCCAGCGAAAACAGCGCAGCCCTGATAATCACTGCCGCTATAGCCTTTCTACAAGCCACTGGGCTGGTGGCACGTCTTTAGAAATGGTACAACGTTGCAAACTTGTATACACACACCGCCTCCTCATATCATCAGCGCTTATCTTCCCCGTCCCTTTTCCCCAGTGTAGAGTAGCAGGTCAGATGAAGTTACTGCTCAGGCCGATCTATCTGCGTTTCTGCAAATAAATTTCTCTCTCTCTGACTGTAGTCGAATCTCCTGACGTGAAACGTGCGTAACTGCCGACGCAAGAATCGGGCGGTGAGACCCAGCGTTGTTTGGACAGCCCAAAAAAATTATCTCCTCATTTATAGGAGCCCACTTCTGGTTGCATGAAAGTGAACACCATCGCCTACCTTGACAGGTTTTACAGCGAAGCTGTTTACCTCCAGCTTCTGTATGCATCCCCCGCATGAGTTCCAAGGGCGGTACCCTGGGGGGCTTACGTCCGTATTATTGCGGGTGGACTGGCATGTACACGGGTAAGGGAAACGTGGAAAGAGTGTGGCGACAACGTTGCAGCAATGAATACGGGTAGGGGGAGAGTGGTAAAGAGTGCAGCGACGGCGCCTTTGCACGTGGCCTGCGCTCATCCCGCGCATAGGAGTTGCCGGCGCGGCTGCAGCATCGCTTGCGGCAGATGCAGGGGAGTTGCGATGACCGCAGCTGCGCTTGTGTCGTCTTAGTGTGGTACCGTATGTAATAAAAAAAAATGTCACAGTTTCGCCCTAAGGGCGAAGCAATGAATGCGATAGCAACACAGCAATGTCATACGAAGTAAGGTGAGCGGCTTTGGTAGCAAAATGAATTGTAGTAAACATGAGCTGATTAAGTAAGCAGGTGTGCGGCGGCGTAAGTAGACCGACATGAAGAGAGACTCGATGACCACGAGAAGGCGCGTGTGAAACGGTGGTGTTGATGAGAACCGCTTCCCGTGGGCAGCGCGCGTGCGAAATACACACCTGTAGCGCTGCACTGCCGATCCGGGCAGCATTATATGTGTAGCGTGCGTTGGAAAATGTGGCCCGACTATTACTAAATGAATGAACAAGCGTGGTGTGAGCGCGCACAAACAAACATGAATAGATCACACTGAGTGACTGCAGGCAACGACTGTCAAAACGCTGGCAACAAGCGCATACGCCGCAGCGGGCGAAGGTACGTGCGGTCTATCGCTTCAACAGAAACTGAGCGGCGAATGCACAGCGCATAAAGGTCAGATCCGTGTGGAGATAAGAGACGGTGCGGGCGAGCGACGAGCGCGGTTGTTGGCAGAGTAGAAGTGCGCCACCCCCCCCCCCCCCCGCTCCCTCCGGCGCTGGCTTCCCGCTTCCTTGCTTGCGCGTGCGAGAGATAAGAGACGGTGCGAGCGAGCGACGAGCGCGGTTGTTGGCAGAGTAGAAATGCCCCCCCTCCCCCGCCCCCTCCCTCCGGCGCTGGCTTCCCGCTTCATTGCTTGCGCGTGGGAGATTGAGTGCGTTCGCTCTCCGTGATAGCGCGCGTCCCCGCACACTTCCGCTCGGGCATACGGCGCGCGGCGAAGATTTTATCTATACGGAACCTCACGGCGACGGCGACGGCAGAAGTCCGGTTGAAGTGTTCATATAATTGCTATCGCAATAAATTTATGATTTCATAATGGATACAGCCTATGTATGCAGCTCATGTATGCAGCCTAAACAGCTCCGCTGGTAATCCTTTCTCATATAAATGATAAGGCCCCACGAATTTTTTCATTGTATAACTGGCTGAGAAGAGGCGTGAAGCGCACGCAAGCGTAGGGAGTTTAGGTAGGACCGAGCCAGCGCCGTGAAAATAGATAACCGGATGAGGAGGGTGGTGCCGGCGTCTGCGTTTCGTCTGGTTCTCCTTGCTTAGCTTGCGGTGACTAGTCAAAAATCACGGTGGTGTGCAAGTGGAGGATAAAAATACAACTAAAAACCAAAGCACCTTTCTTAAAGAAAGATGGGTGAATGCGAAGCTTCCTCCCATGCTAAATGAATCAAAGTCAAAGTCCAAAGCCAACGATCACGCAACCAACCAGAAAAATGCAGAGCAACCGGATGCGATACATATGTGATTTGGTAGCTTTTTATGGTTGTAGTTTTTGAACACTGAAGTTGATTCAGGCCCCGTTTCCTTAATTTGCATAGCCTTTATTTTAGATCATGTAGCCGTTGATTACACGCACACACTGTACACTCACACTTTCACGGGCGACTCTACACTTGCACAGTATTGCCTTGTGATCGCTGTGGTAGACGGTCAGAGGCGCTGGCATTGCCGATGCACGGGATCGGCGCTACGGGCACGATCGTGCTCACACATACGTTCGCGTATGGCAACTTATTCTGCCACACGCTGCACCCATGGCCGCCCCATGGTGACGGCCGGGAATGCATTGCGTGACGCCTGTAAGGAAATGCAGATACATACAGTTCGCATGGGTAGCGTTGGCGTTTCAGTTTCCATTGTTCTTATCGGTATAACTGCGAATGTAAACTCTAGTGTTCTACGATACGTATGTCGTGAGCCATTCTATTGTGTGCGCAGATGCGCAGATAGCTCCATTGTGGGAGTTGGCTTTCCTGCAGTGCATTTTGGCACTCCCGGACGAATCAGTGAGACATCAAAAGATTCGCTTTTAAATATATCCTCGGGGAAGAAATGTTAGCAGAACAATTTCGTAGAAGTGACGGAAGTGCTCGATAAAGGTACACTGCCACTGAGAAATGTTTAAAGTACGCTAAGAAATACATTTTCCGCGCCAGCTCCGAGAAGCCAGTGCCAGAGCGATTTATGGGCAGCAATACTTTTTTTTTCCTTTCGGGAGGGGCAGTCTCCTTCAATTGCGAGAAAAAATGTCCGTTTTGCTTGGCATAACAATGCCCTTTGACGTGGTGAGTTTTCGCGGTTTTCTGACGTCGCGTGACAGACAGGCAAAGTGGGAGCACCCCGAAAAGCTTTCACCGGTAGCGTAGGGCTCAGTGCGAAAATCTGTCGAATCTTTAATAATTATGTTTCTGTTGCTTGGCCTCATCATGCATAATCAGTGCCTACACATCATTTAGGATGAGGAGGTATTGCTGTTTTCGGGAAGCCAGGTGACAGACAAGCGAACTATGGGTTGCCCGAAAAGTTTTTCACCAATCCTAAAGTCTAGTGACATGAATAGAATAGGAACGATTGGAATAGCTTTGTGTGCGCCGATTATACCACGGCATTTTAGTAAAAGCTCACCGCACTTTACTCCTGGCATGAAGCCCATTTCTACCGACTGTGATCTGAGGGTTACACACTCTTCTCAATGTGTATCACGTGCATATATGGTGTCCAGCCTTTGGGATGGCTCGTTTACTATGTAAATGTAAAAATCGCTTGACCTTGCGCTGCAAAAAACAGTCAAAAGTGGCTAAGTACATCAGGACCAGATACGCCTCATTGTTTTGCCAATAAGGTCTTTCAGCGGGAGCTTCAAGGGAGACTGGACAGAACTTTCCGGGGAAACTGTCAGGCTCTTGATTCATCCTATCGAACTTGCAAAGCTGACCAGAATATATAACAAAGTATAGCCTCTCTTCGGTCATTTATTCATGGTATTATCAAGCACGGAGGAGTGGAAACTGTGTTGTCATCAACGATTGGTCCCACGGCAACAATAAACATGGCGGTTGTCACATCAATCGCAATTCACACAACGTGACTTGTGTGGCACTCAGGTGATGCTGTATGGAAGGACACTGTAAGTTATATTAGGAAAGGATTTCCTGATTTATTTCGACAAATTCACTATTGATAATAATAATGCATGAGAGAGAGAAAATAAACATCTTTAATGTCTAAATGCAGCTTTGGAGAGGCGTCCTCATTCCAGAATGCCTTGAGCTCGGGCCGCGTCCTGGGCCCTCGCAATCAGCCGTTGCTGATCTTCGAGGTCGGAGCTGGCCAAGGCTCTCTCCCAAAGCTCGTTGGTGTGGTAAGGGTTCGGAGGATTGAGTGGTGCCTGTCTGCAGCCCCCTACTATGTGCCTGTGGGACCCGGGCTCTGCGGGTCCCTCAGGACCCGCATTGCGGAGAGAATTGTGTAGGGGCTATGAGGTGGTTTCTGGTTGGGTGGGGGAATGTGTTAACCTGTAGAGCTCGGAGGAATCGCTCCTGCTCTCTAGATAGTGACTTGTGTGGGGTGCATATGTTCTGTGGGTTAGCTTGTAGTGTTGTGTGATGTCTTGGTATGAGACTGGAGGGTGCATGCGCTCGGGTTCAGATTCCTCGGCGTCGGCTCGGTGGGTCACATCTCGAGCCACGTGGTTGGCGACCTCGTTGCCAGGAATGCCCTGATGAGCTGGCGCCCAGATGATTATGACTGATCTGGTTGGCGGCTTTTGATTTATTATCTTCAGCGTAGTGGCATGAATTCTGCCGCTAGCGAAGTTGCGGCACGCCTGTTGGGAGTCGGTAACTATGACTTCAACCTGTGTTTGGGAGAGCGAGAGGGCTATGGCCGCTTCCTCGGCTTGGAGGGGATTGTATCGGGTGAGCGAAATGCTGATCCGATGTTTTTTGTTGAAGATTACGGTGGCTGTTGTGGCTGCGCGTCTGGCGTAAGACCCCGCATCCGTGTAGGCTGTAGAGGGCAAAGTCCCGTATCGCTATTGTATGGGCGGAGCGTGGGCCTCCCTTCGCTGTGCGTGGTGGACTGGGTGCATGTTGCGAGCTAGAGGAGGTACGGTCATGTTGCTCCGGATGGCATGGGGTAAGCTAACAGTCTGAGGCGGCGGATGGCTGAGAGGAGCAGATAGCCCCAGGCGTAAGAGGATGGACCTCCCCGCTTCCGTAACCGCCAACCTTGTTCGCTGGCTGGATAAATGTGCCTCGATCAGCTCCTTCGCCGTGTGCACGCCTAGTCGTAGTAGGCGTTCTGTGGACGTACTGATCGGCAGGCCCATCGCCTGCTTATATGCCTTTCTGATCATTGTGTTGATTTTTGTGAATTCCGTTGCGTTCAGTAGTGCGTATGGAATAGCGTAAGTTATTCGAGACACGACGTAGGCTTGGACAAGCCGAAGCGCGTCCTCCTCCCCCATGCCTCTTGTCTTGGTTGTTATTCGCCGGATCATGTGGGTAACTTGGGCTGTAGTATTCTTAAGCTTGTTAATTAATATTGCGTTGGTGCGATCCGACTGGAGAACCATTCCCAATATCTTTACGCTCTGAGACCGAACGATGGTGTGCCCCTCCAGTTGTATATTGATAGTGGGCGAGTCGGATGTATGCTTCTTTCGCGGTGAGACCAGGAGTAGCTCTTACTTTTGGGGAGCGCAGCTGAGGCCGCAAGACTTAGCATAGTCGCTCACCACGTCTGCCGCTTCCTGCAAGCGGCTCTCCATAGCCCCGATGGGCCCCGTGGACGACCAGATGGTAATGTAGTCGCTATATTGACACGTATACATGTTTATCTTTCACTGGTGGCCGCTTTCCACCGGCTAACAAATGTTAAAGATTATCGCTCGGCGCAGGACGCGCCTGTATCGGAAGTTTCTAGAACGTTATCGATGCTTCTTTCCGTTGCACGTTTTCACCGACGCTTTTGTTATCTGATTGTATGACCGACGGGAATTGTTTAGAACTTTCTGGAAGACCCGTGGGCATCAGGGATTAATCTGGAACCTTCGATCACTCAGGTATAAAAGCCGACGCGTTTCGACGCTGATGAGATTTTCGACGATCGCCGACTGTTTTCGCCGCTATCGTTGTGCTTTGAGTGTAGCTTGCTTTTGTGGGCACAGGTTCGCCCAACAAACAACCAGTTTCGTCATACACAGTTTTGCGACTGTTTTCATTACCGTCACTACTACGTAACATCTGGTGGAGATGCTAGTGCGTTCATGCAGCGAACGCCCCCGCAAAGCCGCGATCCAAGCCCGAAACCGGAGGACAACGCCAACGTCGCTAAGGACCAGCGAGCTAGCCGTAGGCAGCAAGGACTTCCGCCGGAGTACGGACTCCTTCCCGAGAAGACCACAGCGATCAAGGCCAAGTCAACGACTCCAATGGCAGCCCCAGCGTCCCCCATCCTGCTTCAACAACCTCGGGAGCCACCGACCTTCCGTGGATCATCGGCTGAAGACCCTGAAACCTGGCTGGAGACATACGAGCGGACCGCGACGTTCAATAAATGGATCGTCGTAGCTGCGGACAACTTCACCCGCTACGCCGAAACAAAAGCCTTGCCCAAAGGCAGTGCTGCCGAGGTAGCCCGATTCTTCGTTGAGAACATTCTCCTGCGTCACGGTGCCCCAGAAGTCCTCATCACCGACAGAGGTACGGCCTTCACGGCTGAACTAACTCAAGCCATCCTGCGCTACAGCCAGACAAGCCATCGCCGTACCACCACCTACCACCCGCAGACGAATGGCCTCACCGAGCGCCTAAATAAGACCATCGGCGACATGCTGGCAATGTACGTCGACGTCGAACACAAGACGTGGGATGCCATCGTTTCGTACGTGACCTTCGCATACAACACGGCCATGCAAGTAACGACGCACATTTCGCCGTTCAACCTGGTCTACGGAAGGAAACCGGCAACGATGCTTGACGCCATTCTACCGGATGTCTCCGATGAAGAAAATCTCGACGTTGCCACCTATTTGCTGCGTGCCGAAGAAGGTCGACAGCTCGCCCGCCTGCGCATCAAGAACCAGCAGAGAACCGACAGCGGACACTACAATCTTCGACGACACTACGTCGAGTACCAGCCCGGAGACCGTGTTTGGGTCTGGACTCCGATACGCCGACGAGAAATTAGCGAGAAACTTTTACGTCGCTATTTCGGACCATATAAGATCATTCGACGTATTCGCGCACTGGACTATGAGGTCGTGCCAGACGGTATTTCGCAATCACAGCGGCGCCGCGCACGACCTGAAGTCATCCACGTGGTGCGTCTTAAGCCTTTCTACGCCCGCTGACGAACTTAGGGTTCTTTGTTGCTTTGTTATTTTTATCCCTTTCTGTACGCGTGGTTTTGTTTTCGCTTTCGTGTTTGTAGCATTGGGACGATGCTTTTTAAGGGGAGGGCATTGACACGTATACATGTTTATCTTTCACCGGTGGCCGCTTTCCACCGGCTAACAAATGTTAAACGTTATCGCTCGGCGCAGGACGCGCCTGTATCGGAAGTTTCTAGAACGTTATCGATGCTTCTTTCCGTTGCATGTTTTCACCGACGCTTATGTTATCTCATTGTATGACCGACGGGAATTGTCTAGAACTTTCTGGAAGACACGCGGGCATCAGGGATTAATCTGGAACCTTCGATGACTCAGGTATAAAAGCCGACGCGTTTCGACGCTGTTGAGATTTTCGACGATCGCTGACTGTGTTCGCCGCTATTGTTGTGCTTTGAGTGTAGCTTGCTTTTGTGGGCACAGGTTCGCCCAATAAACAACCAGTTTCATCATACACAGTTTTGCGACTGTTTTCATTACCGTCACTACTACGTGACAATATAGGCCATGCCGGTCCCCGGGATGTTATAGAGGAGTGACGGGAGGCATATTAGGGCGATATTGAAAAGGAGAGGGGATAATACTGCGCCCTGTGGTGTGCCGCGCTCGCCCAGTGGAAAGGGGTCTGTGGCTTGGTCCCCGACCTTTAGGATGGCTTTACTATCTGAGAGGAAATCTCTGATATAGTAATACGTGCTGGCCCCACAGCCCAGCGTGTATGAGTTCTATCTTTTCAGCACGAGGGCTAGGGATGGCCAAGGAGCGTCACGAAATCATATGAAGCAGCCGATTACGCGGTAAATGACAAATGGGAGATGTAGCGTGGCTTTACATAGGCCTAAAAAGGTCGCTGTAAAGTGCTTTAATCTGTACGTATAAAATAATAACAATGACCAGCTATGCGAGCTATGACTATCAAAATAGTCTACAGAGGGATTACGTAGTAATATGTGTCAATTCCAGTAGCAAAACCGCGTGACCGAGGCTCTTGACGACAAGGGCTTGAAGGCACGTGATCTGCAAGACGCTATACAATCGTAGCAGTAACCTCTACAAAGAAGGTGCGCTACGAATCTGTTGGGCTAATAAGACGTAACAGAAGTAATATTTGAAAGAATTAAAACCTGTATTGGTTTAAACAAATTGTTCTGCGTCAAAGAGCTATGTTGCTGGAAGGGAATATGCTCCTGGTAGGCTAGAGGAAAGTGCTTTGCCCATTCAGCTTCTGCCTGCCGACACTCCACGAAGACATGAAGGGCGGTATGCCTCTCAGCCCATCTCCCACAGATGAGCACTTTAGCGCTACTGAAAAGGTAAGAATAGGTACCATATGGGGGGGGGGGGGGGGGGGGTGCGCCCTATTCTCAGTCTACAAAGAGCACATCACAACGTCGGGACTTTTTTTAATGACGATTGAGTTCCTAGGTGGGGGTAATTCCGTGAAGTTCATTGAACATTTCGACGTGCTTCAAGTGGTATTATCATGGTCCTTACATTTTTGCGTTGGAATGATTTCACGTCTATGGAAGGAAAGCTTGTTGCCATTTTATTTGCAGGCTTGTTCTCTTAATGTCTCTGTGCGCAGGCACTCGGCATAATAAAGCGTGTTTGTTAGATGCATAATTAGTGCACAACAGGAATAAAGGTATTTTGCTAAACCATCTTTATGTTTTTGCAGGAATTTTATACTTTAAGAACGTCGAAAGAGTCGGTGAATACAACGGCTTTTTGTATCTTTGCTTTCCTAATATGTTGTACCTCAAATATTACTGCATAGGCATTTGCAGTGAATATACATGTTTTGGTGTTCAGGACATCTGATGCGGAATATAATAAACTGAACACTACATAAGATAAGTCGGCATGCAACTTTGTCACGCCTATTTTTTTTTTGTGCAAGGGTACATCGCAGACTTTGAATGTTCTACTAAAGCCTAAGCATTCTTTGTCAACGGAAAGCCCAGGGGTAGACGCACATAAGCTAGGAAAACCAAGTAAGAAAGCGAAGCAAAAACGAAGTGATAGCCGAGCCAACATGTTTATGCTTTATTGCACAATTCTCGAAATTTCTGCAGTTTTTTTATATACATTCGCGTGGACGACGGGACCACCGCCACGGGAGAGCGGAAGCAAAGCAAACAAGACATGCTAGCACTTAAAACGCCACCAAAGAAAGGGCAGTGATAGCGTAGACATGGCCGGCGCGGGTCGCACAGCGGCAAATCTTTGAGAAACCTTTATTATCTACCCGAGAGTCTACTGATCCTAAAAAGCGTGCCTATTGATAACTAATCTACTCCAAATGCACATCCAAGTGATGAGACGTGCAAGCGCTTGCACAGAGTTTACCGAGTTTGCATCAAATTGGTACCTGAGTTTTTCCGCGTGGAGAACAAAAATGCACTGAAGCACTAGTTATATACAGCTTTAAAGAAGTCGCAGTTTCGCCCGGAAGGCAAAGCATCGATTGCGATAGTAAATTAGAGGTAAGCTGTATGAAGTAAAGCTTTATCGGCTGTATAAACTTTTAAACATAGGCATACTAACTAAATGAACAAGTATGGTGTCACGCGCGTACAAGGAAACATGAACGCATTTCACTCAATAACCGCGGGAACTCGCTGTAAAAACGCTGAAGTTAGGAAGCGTGGTAGCAGCAGCGAGCGAATTGACCTTCGTGCTGCCTCAGCATGAACACAAACTGCGCTGTGAAAACACAGCCCAAGGAGGACTCTGCCTCCACCGCAGATGATTTTCAAGATACAGCATTCCGGGCGGGCGCATCTGGCATAGAACGCCTCCCCCCCCCCATTCCTACCCTCCCCCCTGAGCCTTGCGGCCTGGCGGTCAGTCAGAATGCCTTGGTGACCTCGCCATGGTACGAGCGCGTGGGTGGTCGCCCGTCGAGTGGTAATGGACGCTTCAAGCACAGCACTGAGTCTAAAACCGCTGGCGTTGGCTTGTACTTTGGTCGGAGCTGTGGGGTCGAAGTGACACAGTATTGGCGGCGAAGTTAGTAGACGACGCAACTCTTGGAAGGCATCGTCACAAGCGGCCGACCAGGCGTGATTGTTCAAGTCGCTCCATAGAAGCTGATTCCAGGGAGCGGTGATGGACGCAAAATTCTGAATGCAACGACGAAAGTAAGATCAGAGGCCAAGGAAGCTGATAATTTCTCTAACGAAGGAGGGTTTGGGAAAATCAGCAACTACACGGAGTTTGGCGGCGTCAAGAAGAATGCTGTATTTAGATACCACACGGCCCTACGTGCGTGCGCAATTCGCACGTACGTTACTGCGAGCTGATCTGCATTGCATCATTTATTATCAGTTGCTAAAGGGGCAGATGGCCGCTACTACAGCGCAGGCAGAACTACTTGTTTAGCGGCATGCAGTCAACAAAGATTGAAGGAGGCCCGCCATTTTGCGGCATGCTGAAAGACCGCTGCCGTCGCGGCGTGTACCGTTGTGCGCTCAAATAGTTCCGTACACACGATGTCTGCTTATTGCTGCTGTGAATTTATTTATAGCAAGCATTTCCTCGCGTTTGTGCGCTTGAATCTAGCAGCATGCAAACGTTACCTGAAGTTCAACTTCGTACGTGACTCGCTTCACTTGCGATTGACACCGCGCTCAAACTTCGCCGCTTATTTCGTGAACGGCGTACACGAATTCCGCGTTGCATAATTTTTTGCGTTTACGCAGTGTGCCACCCCTGACAAAATCTTCGGCGCCCGATATTCACTGCAGGCCGGGGTACAACACAACCGAAAGTGGCGGGTTCATATTGTAAACGTGCTTTCAAAGCAGATGACCGAGCTTGTTACTACCCAGTTCAGGACAGAGGGTGCTCTTTAGCACCATTTTCGTAACATTTTCGCAGCGCCCCCTGGGCAAAGCAGGAGCCCCATATGCTGGCCTGCCCCGGTATACGCTCGACACTGTCCTCCCTTTTTACCACCCCGACAATACTGCGGTTGCCGATAAGCTATGCCTCGCTGAAGAGGCTCGGCTACTTGCGCGTCTGCGGACTTTGGCATCGCAAGAAAACTACAAAGCACATTACGACGCACGACATCGGCCTGTTTCATAATCGCCTGGTGATCTCGTTTGGGACTCCCACAAGGAAGCGCCTGTTTGTGCCAAACGCGCTGGCAAAATATGATGGACCATATGTTGTCATCGACAAGATCAGCGAAGTGAACCACACTCTCGCGCACCTCACGAACACTGGTCGAAGCTCTGCTAGGACAGAAGTTGCGCATGTCACCAGGTTGAAATGATGCACGCCACGACAAACCAGTTGACTCGCCCAGGGAGCTTTTTGTGCGAGGACAGGTACGATGCGTCCAAGAGCGTAAAAGGAACGTGCGGATCAAAAGGAGAAAGGAAGAGGAAAACGACGACTATGCAGCAGCCATTCCTGCTCTCGCACGCCTAAATAAACCCCTTTTCCCTGGGCTTGCACCAATAGGATTATTAAAAATCGGGCCCCTTTCTTCTCGTTCATTACATAACCAGGGTTCAAATCCGGCAGCATTGAGGCATTCCGGTAGCGTATGTGGGTTTATTGACCAGTTGCCTTCACCCAAAAAGATCACGTACTCGTGACAGCTGCGGCAGAAAGGATGTTCCACATCTGCCGCCTAGTTTTGTGAGTGGTGGTGCTGGCTAACACTACAAAAGGGTTAGTTGTAGTTGTAAGACATAAATACCCCAGAAAGCGGATGAGAGAGAGATAATAAAACATTTATTAGTGAAAATTAATAGCCGTTTTGTGGTCGGACCTCCTAGTCCGGAAGACCATTTGCTTTTGCCGCCGTCCGGGCTCGGTTGACCAGGGCTTGTTCTGGGTCCGAGCGGGACAGGATCGCCTCCCACTCGACTATCGTCGGATTATGCTTGGCCGATATTTGCGGGTTTTGTTGGCACGCCCAGACCATGGGCTATAACGTGGCCGTCTGGGGACCGAATTTGCATTGCGGATTGTACGTCATAGAATCTATCTTTGATAATACACAAGGATTTGGAAATGACAATGTTTGTAAGCGTCTCCATGCTACCTGCGTTGCCAAGCGGATGAGAAAACGGCGCCGCAGTTGCTCAATGGTGAGAGCATCGCACGCGTAATGCAAAAACGTGGGTTCGTTCCCCACCTGCAGCCAGTTTATTTTTCCTTCATTTTCATTGTCAGTATTTTATTATTTTTTTAATTTAAATTAGTAAGTACAAGTAATTTCCCCCTATGTGGTCCTTGGTGTCATTCTTTGCTACTTATGATATGATTATATATACAGGGTGTTTCAGCGAACACTTTCAAAATTTATTTAAGGTTGACCATGGCAGATACCCCAATTCTAGTTAATGAGCTGGTCTACTCGAAGAGGCGGACAAAACTTGCACAAAAAATTGAAATGCATAATCGACTAATGAACAAAGATTAACTAATAAAGTTTTTAACTAATTACCTGATGGCTCATATTGCAATTTAGAAATTGTAGTGTGCAGTTCGCAAGGCGGATCCACTTGGAACGAATTCTCGGGGTGACACCAGTTTCGAGATATTCATTCCCGAACATTGCGGAGAAATGCATTGGCGTTCCAGTTAGGTTCTTAACAAAACGTCGCTTTATGCATTGAAGCAGAAAATTAACTGGAACGCCAATGCATTTCTCCGCAAAGTTCGGGAATTAATAGCTCGAAATTGCTGTCATCCCGACAATTCGTTCCAAGTGGATCCGCCTTGTGAACGCCACGGCTACAATTTGTAAATTGCAATATGGGCCATCAGGTAATTAGTTAAAAACTTAATTAGTAAATTTCAGTTAATTATGCGATTATGCATTTCAATTTCTTGTGCAAGTAATGTCCGCCTCATCGAGTGGACCAGCTCATGAACTAGAATTGTGCTATCTGCCACAGGCAACCTTTAAGAATTTTTGAAAGTGTTCGCTGAAACATTCTGTGTATATATATATATATATATATATATATATATATATATATATTGTAGATAAGAGACACACAGACACAGCACCCGTTCCTGGGCCGGCTGTTCTATTCTCTGTCCGTCGTCTTTCTTCTCTTCTAGGGCCCGCCTTGCGAGCGCGCGCGGCCAAGTTCACTGCGCCTTGACACTCGGCCACGCTGCAAGTTTCCAGTGCGCTTGCAACTAAGCAACTTGTCCAGGGTTTGAGGTCGTCGTTGGTGATCGGTCCAGCGCGCAACCAGCTTCTCTGGCGGGCGGCACTGACTGCAGCGCGCTGGTCGCAGGTCTCGCCGACGATTATCTCGTCGCTCTTGAAAAAATACGACAGGAAATTCTTGACGCCAAGCCACTGTTTGTAGCACTGAACGCGCATGGTCGCATTGATCGCGTTCGGTCGCAACGCATCGGTGTGGTCTACGACGCGGCTTCTTAATTGAGGAGGTGAGCATCCGTGCTCGCATGGGACGCAACTTGCGCTTTTGCAGAGTTGCCACTGACGGAACAAGGCTCCTCAAGGTGTTCGATGCCACGTCGTTTGCAGTTGAGCTATCCAAGTTCGAGGCCGGGATAGTAGGTGGATCTAGCGGAAGCGGGAATGTAGCGGAAGCGCAAGTGCGCCCGGCGTTTCCCACTAATTCGGATAGAGCCGACGGTGTCACCCGGTGAGACGGCACGTTCATTTGCACATCCAACAGCGAGCTTGGAGACCGCGTCACCGACTGCTGTGGATAGCATGTTATCGCGGGCTCTGGTAGTGATAGTGTGGTGCCTGATGCCGAAGCAGAGTCCGAGACCCGCGGTGGAAAAAGTAGCTGGCAACCGGGGTCTACAGCAGGGCAGGCCGTGATCCCATATGTCAAAACCTTGTCGGCAGCGGCGATTTGGTGTTCCTCCCGAGCTTCGTGGGGCTGAAGTCGCAGAATCTCAGCTGGCGTAGGTAACCATGTCAAAGTAGGAGAGGTGGTCGCCATACGCTTCCCACTGTCTTCGGTAGAGCCGACGGCGACACCCGATGAGCCGGTGTCTGCGACGCACCACTCTGCCTGAGTGCTGCTGCAGGGCACACCTGCCGCAGCGTCAAAGCGGTAGCTCGCAGGAGCGCCATGCTCAGAAATGGGCTGGTCGGACTCAACGCAGGCACAAGGATGCCGGCCGAAAGCAGCTACCCAGGCAGCACATCACATGGGGCCAACTAGGGCCGATGATGGTTTTCAGCCGGCACTGTCTGGGCCGCGAAGGCCCCTCATTGCCTCTGTAATGCCAGTGCTGGCATAGCCACTGTAACAGACATCCAGCGCTGGCCCTGCTTTGCCGGTGAATGCCCGTTAATGGCTAGGCCAGGCGTCGCAACTGGCTATCCCGGGCCTGCTTTGCCGTAAGAGTGCCGTCATTGGCTATACATATCTAAACATTGCTTCAGAACGTCCGTTCAAAGCTATAGGCATAGCCACATTGTTTAGCAGTTCTGATAGACCCGCAAATATCGGCCTGTCAAACAGAACGGCATTTCAATATTACTTTTCACGCAGCATTCGCTGGCCAATCCCGATTATACATGTTATACAGCCCGCAATATTTATTTGAATTTTTCACTGCTCACGCCAACTGCAACGAGATCACTCTGGTATTTTTTTTGTTTCTTACTAAGTTCTGCATATTTTTTTCGTTTTATTACAAAGGCTGTTAACTTTTGCGTAATTGTATTTATTGTGTTGAATCATTCGATTGGACATTGTTAACAAGTGGCACAAGGGCACTCCATTATAATGTGTCAATGCGCGCTTGCCGTGTGCATCCTCGATAGGCGTAATAACAAATTCAAGGAGGTATATATATAATTAAAAATCATGTGCGCTTACATGTGCGTGGGTAGTGAATTTCAAAATACTGCATAACTTTATGGTGCAATCATCTGTATACCACTTGCCAGTAATGCCGTCGCTAGCTCAACTTCTGTAGCGGCTGTAAATTTTATTGCCAGTACAATACAAGGCATTTTGGATGACTGCTCCCTATATTATTTTTCTGCATAGAGAGCATATCGAACTGTGCAGTAGTGTCTCCTGTGGCCAGCTTCATTATAATCTTAGGTGCCTTTCCCGGAAAACTCTGTCGTGCGTGTTTTTTGTTTTTTTTTTGATGCCAGATGATTTTTTCAGAACTGGCACAGTAGGCGTAAATTCCTCCTCGCAGAAAGAACCGGCGAAAAAAAGAAATGGCGCCATGTTGAAGAAGAGGTTTCTGCTGGGCTATTGGAGCATATTTCTAAAAGAAAAAAACAGCCAATAGAAGAGACAAGAATGTCAGACAAGCCCAACGCTAACTTACAATGAAATGCTTATTTCGCACGACGCCAAATATATCTACACTGAAGAGAAAGGGGAAGGCGGAGAACAGAGACAACGCGACAACAGATAGACGGGGTGGGAGGGGGGCAGTGAAGAGAAAGGTTTGCTCAGACGACCAAGACGTCTATACAAGGCGCTCTCCGTTGGAAGGGAATAGAAAATAAAGAAAAATAAAAAAATGAACAGGGGGGGGGGGGGGGGATGTTCGTGGCCCGCCGCGCCATTCCGAACTTTGACGGATGGCTGAAAGAGTTACGGACTTACGACTGAGAATGAAGAACGAGGCTAAGATTAAGGAGAATACAGGAAAATAGAAAGGAAAAAAAAGAAAATGAACACTACTGGATAAAAGTGTAAGCTGCTGAATAAAATTAATTTCTGAATAAAAAGTGGAACAAGCATAAAGAAAAAAACTACTAAAATATATATACATTTTTCAAGTAGGTGAACTCTTTTTGTGAGAGCAACACAGATTTGAATAAATTTTTGCTGACGTTTGCATCTTATATCAGCTAATCAATAAACCTATCGTTGTTTTGACTTTGCAAGGAGGCATACATAAGCTTCCTTATTCCTTATGAAATTCAGGCTCCCACTTACACCTTCAACGACACACCTTTGGTAACTTCTTCCTCTTGTAGATAAATATCTCGGTATACACATCACACACAACATTTTTGGAATATGCATGTTGAGTTTTCAATTTACCAATGCCAACCGCATATTTGGTTTCTTGCTCCAAAATTTTCTTCATAGAAAGCTTTTATTTTATAAATCTATGGTGGGGACAATCTACGAGTACACCAGTTCTGTCTCGCAAGCTCTCGAAAGTGTCCAAAACCTTGCCGTCCTTGTTTTGTTAAATACAATTACTCACGTGTAGCCAGTGCGTCTTCTACAGAATCATCGCTTGGTTTACCTTGTCGCCGTATGCGATCTCGCTTGTGTTTGCTTATTACGATTTATTTTATTACTCCCGCTGCTTAAAGGACACATTTTCTATCTCCCACCTACGTTTCTCCTCGCAGCGGCCACGTTTGAAGCTTTCTTGTTTATGAAAAGAAAAAAAACTACCTTTTTTTTATGTAAGGCCTTCGGGCTTTGACACTATACTAACATAATTAAGTAAATTAGTATGGCGAACTTGAACGAGATCCTTGTACTCGCTTTTTGGGCTAAGGTATTGTCGCGAGGTTTCTTAGATTTGGCTGCCGCTCCTATGTGTCTATTCATTTTCTTTTCGAAGGGGGATGTTGTATTATTTAACTAGAAGCAAGAAATCCATGGGGGCATGTTAGCAAGTGATGCTGTGCGCCGGACTACCCCTTTGCGCACACGTTGTCTTCCTCTACCGTTCTCCTGGGATAATGAGCGCAAAAAAGAAATAACGATGAAAACATTCATTGACCAATTTGAGTTGTTCTACAGATCCATTTGTCATGTTTTACATTTCAGCTATAATATATAATAAAATCAGCACAAGTGCTACTGCTCCTTCAGCCGCAGCAGCTTTTGGAAAACGAAAAAATATATAAATAAAAGAATAAAAAAACGTGCACGTGTCGTTCTTCACTACTATCAGGCAAAGTGACGTCAAAACACCAAGAATGCGTTTCACTCTCACCACGTTTTCCCTGCGTTCCCTCGCTTTGCAGTGTCGAAGGTATGCACGGTCTATAATGCGCACAGCCGAGCCTGCGTTGCTAATCAGAACCGGATAGGCGCACAAAGAAGCGTGAATAATGCCCTGTCAAATTTGGTGCTCCCTGCGCGGACCTCGCCCGCTTCCAAAAAAACGTGGTGACTCTCGGAGGGTGAGGGACCCGTACACATTCTGCTTCTGGCTGTGAGCTGTCGTAGCCCACATTTCTTGCACCGTGTTTTGCTTTCGAAGCATGCATCAACTTATCCAGCAACGTGTTCAGTACCAGCGGTTTGACCTTTGCCACTACAAGCTTGGTTCCACACTGCTATTGGGTGAAACATGAACAACTAGCCAAACGTTGGAGAACTGCATTTACTGCGAAATAAACTCAATTATCGCAAGGTAAGTACAATTGTCTTATTTTTATTCTCAAGTATAGTGTTTCAACTAAGTGCATTGCCTAATACGTGTATTTTCTTTTTTTACAGAGACGATGTATGGCCACTTTTACTACGTACGTAGACGGTGCTGCACCGCTTCAGCGTCAGCTGAAACGCACTGTCTGTTTGAAAACCCGCAGCACGGCACATTTCGGCTGGTACACTCAAGAAGACCAAAGTTGGATTGTCGTAATTCCTTACTCAGCAAGTACAGTCGAGTGCAAAATATTAGAGACCACGGGAGCGGCGACCAAACTGCATGGCTGCGCCTTCTGACGGCTGCGCACCGCAGTTCGAGAGCGCGTACTGCGCACGCGCGTCCTTTCTTACCTGCCAGCCTGCTCGTTCGCTCGCTTCAACCGCTCGCGCACCGGGACGCGTTAGAGAGCGCAAGGTGTCACTTCTGCAGTCACCGTCGAATCGGCCGAGTGATGATATCGTCATATCGTGACATAAACACTTCATTTGCACTGGCAGCGCTCGGAGCACGCCACTCTCTGCGCCTTACTTGTTGACGCTCCGCGGCGCTAAAAACATGCTTCGCGTCACTTTTCCTGACATCGAGTTTTGTGATAAGGTTAGAAAGCAGCGATGTCTTTTGCGCTCCACTTCCTAAAACTTAAGCATGATGCAATTATTTGTGGCACTCAGTCCAAATATCATGTGCCCAGACACATGCGTGAAATCACCGAATATCGAGCAGCTGGAGAGAAGAGCCCCGGAGAAGAACGGGGAATAATCGTAGGTTTTATTTTCTGCTTCCGAGAAAAAAAAACTGTGACGGAGATGCATGGTGGGTGACCGCTTTCAATACTTGGTCATATTCCCATCAGCGGCAATCACTTGCGCCACAAGGATTGGCATGGATTCGTACAGTGCAGCCACGAGCTCTGGGCGTGCACGAAGCGCATCCCACTCCTCACGCACTGCAGTCCACAGGGTGTCTTTTGTCACACTTCCTAGGTTCCGCGACGCAAGTCGGCGTTTGACGAGACCCCAGATATTTTCCATGGGATTAAGGTCCGCTCCGACAGGTGGCCACTTCAGCGTGCGAACTCCATAGTCATCAAGCAAGGATTTCACACTGCGAGCAGTATGGATAGAGCGCCTGTCATGCTGAAACAGGCAGAATCCATCCTTGAACGGGCCATCCAGAAGATATGGAAGCAATTCCCGCTCAATAAGTGAACAGTATGCCGAAGCCGTGAACTTGCCGTCGATGAGGATCAGTGGACCGAGTCCTTCTCTGCTCATGGCAGCCCACACACTCACGGCGCATCGTCCGCTGGCAAAGTTCCTCTACGTGAACAACGCTGAAAACCTGATGAGGGAAGAAAATGACAAAAAGAACAAAGATAGCTTTATTAAAGGAACAATGGCATGGTGGTCAAT
Source organism: Dermacentor silvarum (assembly GCF_013339745.2). Lineage (NCBI taxonomy): Eukaryota > Metazoa > Arthropoda > Arachnida > Ixodida > Ixodidae > Dermacentor > Dermacentor silvarum. Next base: position 64,538,554 of record NC_051162.1, read on the forward strand.
TTCTGCCTAGGCGTTGCTGTTTAACTTGCAGCTATAACAATGTTTGAGTGAGGTTACCACGGACGGCGTGAAAAGTTTAAAATCTAGGTAACGTGCCTTCGATTCATTCTGTAAGAAACCTCTCGAAAACAACTGCTACTCCTGTATAATAATGGGGCACTATATACGAAAACAACATGCACACAGAGGTTTGAGTGCTAATGTTTTGACGAGAGGCGCTCACGAAGAAGCGTCGCACAAAAGTGAAAAAGGTGTAGGTAATCGTCATTCTATGAACCAATTAAAATAATTAAGTTCTGGGGTTTTACGTACTAAAACGACAATGTTGTTATCAGTCACGTGGTAGTGGGCGACTCAGGATAAAGTTTTACCGCCTGGGGTTCTTCAACGTGCAACTAAATCTAAGTACGAGTTCTATAGCAAAAACTGCAATAGTAATAGCACTGTATAAAATGGAAACAAACTGCAAATTTTCTTACCTGCAGTTTAGTGGGCGCTAAACTCGCCGTTTTTGGTCCCAGCGGCTTGAAAATGTAGATTCATCGCTGAACACGACTTTTTCCCATTCAGCTGACGTCCATGTTTGCACAACCCGCACAAACTAGTCGCAGGGTCCTTTGCCTATCCTTGAGGTGGGGCTTCTGGGCCGCGACGCAATTCATAAGCCCTGCTTCAACCAATCTTCTGCGGATGGTCCAAACGGAGATGTTCAGCTGCAGGGCGTCTCTTATGCCTTTTGCTGATAGAAATGGATCAGCTACTAGAGTGGCAATAATTAATCTGTCGACCTCATCTTCCGTACATCTAGGCCTTCCGCTACGCTGTCTATCTACGATTCGCCTTTCTTTTTTTTATATGCTTGGATGACACGGCTCACCGCATTTCTTGACCTTTCAAGGAGCCGGCAGATGACCCGTTGCGAAAAGCCTTGGATGCTTAAATCAACTATGCGCCTCCTCTCATCGAGTGGAATCCGTGGCGACATTCTTGAAGAAGAGAAAACAGCGTCTTTAAGCACTCATTCTTATAGTCTTTCGACCAACGAGATTGTCCAATAGCTATAGGTAGCCTGTGTAGGTGATAAGCTCTGTCATGGTCACATCTATTCCGAGCTATCGCTTTTCATTACTGCACACAAAAGACTACGAAGCCAAACATAAAATTACAAATCGAATGCTACTGCAGCTGCGTCGAAGGCACGCGGGCAAGTAACGAGTGTCCGATCTGTCGGGTTGACTTCACTGTAATGCATAGTTTATTGGGAAGAATAAAGATCACCATCCCGCTCAGCTACGGGGCTATGAAACGCCAGACATGCTTTGTACCGCAACACGGAATGTCTCAATGTATTGAGTCGAACTAAGGAGTTTTTAAAATTTGTTTTGTTTTTACATGGGACTTAAATTTAATCGAGCACTTCGAATTGAATTGTGTTCACATGGAGTTTGGTACGCTATGTTACAGAACAAGGCAAGCGAAAAACACAATGATGCTTGTAAACCTCCCTTAATGGTTCCACGAAACAGGTCTCAACGATTCAATGCGGTAAATTAAGCTGCTCCGTGTGAAGCAAGTCATGGTCGCCGATGGACATCTGACCTTTTATTGAAAGCGCTAAACGGCCTTGCCTCTCCATCTTCCACTTTTTTCAGAGCACAGCTCTTAAGCGCCCTTTGCTGCTGCCAACGTTAGCGTCGGCGTTTGCCGGCGGCGTAACCGAGCGAACTATGAAAGAGCCAACGTGGTTCACTGCGGGGTAATGAAAAACGCGAAGAGGAAAACGCCGGAGGCTACGGTGAAGTAGGTATGGGCAGAGTAGCGCGCGTCGTCTGGGATGTCACTCGGCGGCAGCAGGTCTGAATCGCACCCACGTGTCACCCACGCGCTGGCCCTCGCGATCTCCAAATTATGCGAGGCAGTCGCGCCACACTTCGATCGTTTGCAACGCGCCGCATGAGGCAGAATGTCCGGGACATCCAATATATCGGGAAATGAAAACACGTATAGCGGTGCGCTCAAATTTCGCATTAGGGATTATCGTAATCGCCGGTGATTTTTTTTTTTTAGTTGCTGATTCTGAGAACAAATCTGCGATGATTCCCTGTTCTTCTCCATGGCTCTTCTCTCCAGCTGCTCGGGCCACGGCGGCCGCATTTCGATGGGGGCGAAATGCGAAAACACCCGTGTACTTTGATTTAGGTGCACGTTAAAGAACCCCAGGTGGTCCAAATTTCCGGAGTCCCCCACTACGGCGTGCCTCATAATCAGAACTGGTTTTGGCACGTAAAACCCCATAATTTAATTTTTTTCTCCAGCTGCTCGATATTCGGTCATTTAACGCATGTGTCTGGGCACATGATATTTGTACTGAGTACCACAAACAATTGCATCCTGCTTAAGTTTTAGGAAGTGGAGCGCAAAAGACATCGCCGCTTTCTGACCTATCTCAAAACTCGATGTCAGAAAAAGTGACGCGAAACATGTTTTTCGCGCCGCGGAGCGTCAACAAGCAAGGCGCTGAGAGTGGCGCGCTCCGAGCGCTGCCAGTGCAAATGAACTGCTTTCGTCACGATATGACGATATCAACACTCGGCCGATTCGACGGCGACTGCAGAAGGGACACCTTGCGTTCTCTCATGCGTTCCGGTGCGTGCGCGGTTGAAGCGAGCGAACGAGCAGGCTGGCAGGTCAGAAAGGACGCGCGTGCGCAGTACGTGCTCTTGAACTTCGGCGCGCAGCCGTCAGAAGGCGCAGCCATGAAGTTTGGTCGCCGCTCCCGTGGTCTCTAATATTTTGCACTCGACTGTACATTCTGCGAGCTGACTGGTGTTTAGAACTTCCTGCATGCAAAAGTATAATCTGTTGTATTGTAGCTGGCTTAGGTGTTTATCATGAAACAATGCACTCTTTCTTTGCTACCTCTGTTCTAAAAGCTTACGCATTGACAAAGGCTAAGTACAGCTACCCACAAGCACTTACGAGAAGTCTTGTGATGAAGGCAAAATTCATCATAATTGGCTAGTTAGAACAAAAGTCGCATATTTTGATGCAGCGGAATTTCCTACCTAATTTTTGCGTATTTCTGCTTCTTTTTTTCAGCTTCAACAACTTGTTTGGATGGAGAAATCTTATCTGTGGGAGATTGCCTTCAATATAATGAACGCCATCACGGGCCATGCAGTTCAACTGCATGGGACGAAAAGCAAGAGACTGTTTAACATGCGGCTATGCAGAGTGGGAACAGGTGATACGCATTTAATTTCTCAGTTTTGTGCCTCGTGCTTATATTATGCACTGCTGACAGTGTTGGGATAATAAAGGTATATGTGTTGTATGCAGATGGTGCCTGAGAGACTCACACATCGACATCAATCAAGCGCAAGACTTCATAAGAATGTGGCTGCCAGGCGCCGTCGACTATGCTAATAGTAGAAGGCGGCACTACGCCGAAGCGGCTCAACCCCCCGTAGCGTCATAAACAAAGCTTTCATAGGTGGCCCACAGGATTGGGGATACGAGCGACAATCTGTATCAACCTATTTTAAGACCAATAAAGAAATTGTGTATATTATTTGGTGATTTTATAGTAGACCATGGCATGTTGCATCGAGCTACCGTGCAATATTTGCGTAATTTAAAATCGTAGGAAATAACGGAATCACCCACATACGTCACAATGTGCCAATATGGCCACGCAAGTGTGTAATGCAGGACAAATAGACTAAAAGCGGGAGAGCCGGTTATTGACCAATACCGGCGCTGCCAGTAGGCAAGGTGGGACACTAGAATGGCAATGAACGGCAGAGCCGGCTATCTGCCTGTATTGGCGCTGCTACCGATGGCCAAAATAGGCCCTTTAGTGGCATGGCCGCGCTGGGCCATTCTTGACGCGGGTAGCGCTGCCGGTTTCGGGCCTATATTTGTGCCGGTGTTTGCCGTGATATTGCCGTGCTGGGGCCAGCCTGGTTGTGCTGCCTGGGTATGAGCGCTGCGCTCCATTCAGGCCAGGACTGCTGCTTGACGCCTTCGTAGGTTTCCCGTGCCTTTGTGGCACCGAAAGGTCATTTGGCTGCAACCAGCCATCTTTTGTGGTCTGGCCAAGCATGCCGATCACCCAAGGCATTGATGGTGCGAACCCAAAGGGTGACGTCATCTTCAAAGCCGCGAAACGGCAGTATTTTTACGCAAGCCGGCTGCTGGAAGTCGCAGCGCCTCGTCTCCACCAGGTTGCTTGTCCAGCTTCCCGTGGAACTAGGGCCGGTGTCCGCGGACAGTGCGGTCGTTGTAGGAGCGACAGCCGTTTCTACCACCAAGGAAGCTGGGACGGCATACCTTGTTGACTGAGGAGTCGAAGTAGTGCCGGGCATGATAGTCTCGCCAAGGGAAGCGTGGACGGCGTTCCCAGGGAGGACGGGTCCATGACGGAGGGGCTGAAGCGCTGTCCCAATGTGAGGTGCAACCGCGAAACCGCTGAGAGATGCGAAGGTGTTCGTCATAGCCTCGAACTGTTGGGTCAGCAGCGAGATGGCTCGCATGGCGTCGGACAAGCTGCCGGCTGAGCCGCCCGTAGAGCCAGGGGCGGAATCCACGTACCCTGAGGCGGTGACAGCGGCCGCAGCACTCGGGCCAGCCGGACCAGTGGCCAAGGGAGCCTGAATGGCATCCGTTGAGCCAGAACTGGTGGCGTATGCGGCACTCACTGCAGCCGGAAGCATGGTCAGGGGAGCGTGAACAGCTTCCCTAGCGGGCTGAGATGTCGATGATATAACGGGGCCGGGATAAAGGGCATGGGAAGCGTGGACGGCGTTCCCTGGCCGCAGCAGGAACGTACGACGGCGAGGATCCATGTCTAAGGCAGCGTGGACGGCATGCCTTGGCGGATCGGATCTTGACGTAGTCCCAGGCGCGGCATCTATGCGAAGGGAAGCGTTGACGGCGTTCCCTCGCCGGAAGGACCCTGGACGGCGAGATGCCGGAGGACGCAAGGCCTCCGCAGGACGGTGCTTAAGGCTGAAACCCCTTAAGACTTGGCGTTCGCTGGCTGCGCCATTGTAAAAAAGAGACACTAAGACACAGCACCCGTTCCTGGGCCGGCTGTTCTATTCTCTGTCCGTCGTCTTTCTTCTCTTCTAGCGCCCGTCGTGCGAGCGCGCGCGGCCTAGTGCACTTCGCCTTGACAATATATATATATATATATATATATATATATATATATATATATATATATACGCACAGTGAAGTAGACGCGCGTATGAAGTGGTTTATTGACGGTAAAGCCGAGGTCCGGCCTTAATGAGAAATATATATATATATATATATATATATATATATATATATATATATTGTAGCGAAGATCACGCTAGTGGGTCCAGCGCTTGTGCTCGCAACGGCGCTCGTGCTTGAAAGGTGTTTCTCGTTTGACTGTCGACGCTGCGCTGCTCCAATCTCTAATAAACCCTTTACAATTGATGCAGCGTGCTACGCCCTCACAACCTGCAACCTGGAACTTCGATGCCGCACCGTACCTTCGACCATGCCTGAAGAAGCCTCCCAACAAGTGCCTCCCCCTGCATCGGCGCCATTCTCTGGTGTGCCTGCCACAGGGACTCTGCTATCTTCACAGGCGCGGATGACACCGAAGGTGAGGATCGGCTAACGACCTACGAACGGGTAAGCACCCACAATAAATAGGACGAAGCAGCTAAGCTCAGTAACCTGCTCTTCTACCTCGCGGGTGTGGCCAGCTTACGGTACAACAACCATGAAACGGCTTTTGCGACGTGGTCAGACTTCAAGACGTCTTTTGTGGATGTTTTTGGTCGCCCTGCTGTTCGTAAACTGCGCGCCGAACAGCGTTTGCGGGAAAGAGCTCAGCAAGCCGGTGAATCCTTCACAAGTTACATCGAAGACATCCTGGATTTATGCAAGAAAGTCAACGCGACCATGTCGGAGTCTGATAAAATCAGGAATAATATGAAAGGCATAGGAGACGATGCCTTCAACATGCTGCTTGCCAAAAATGCTCGGACTGTGGCAGAGATAATTACACTGTGCCAAAGTTACGAGGAGCTACGCAGGCAGTGGTCGTTGACCCGTTCCTCCACATTGCGCGACGTGCACCTAGCTGGTTTGACGGCCATTTCTGAGCAGTCAGCGTTGATGGTAGAAATGAAGGCATTCGTGCGCGAGGAAATTGCACTCGAACTTTCCTTGATGTCCTTTGCACAACCGCAACCCGTAGAAGAGCCAACGTCAAGTTTTGAGCCCCCGCTTCGCCGCGCCATTGCGCACGAACTAAACGAGATTTTGCCTGAGCGCCTCCATCATGTTCCTGTGGCCGCACCTCTCCACTACGCTGAAGTCCTCGGCAGGCCCCAACAGATCCCTCCTGCTGCACATTGCTGCACATTGTACGATGCAACGCGCATCGTACAATCCTATGTGCTGGATGAACCATGCTCGCAACCCTCAAATTTAGGTTGGCCTACCCCCAAATTTCAGTTAGTCCTCCCACAAATTTCAAGTGGTTACATCCACAAATTTAAGTTAGCCCACCCCCATATTTCAGTTTGTGAATGGTGATCATTTGTGGACAAAAAGTGGAGGCAGAAGCACCAGATATGCTAATGGGCCGGTATCCTGCCCAACACACGCTGGCCACCGGCGGCTGTACTGTCCCCTACACACTAAGAAAAAAAAAGAGTATCCCTTACTCTTTTCGAAGAGTCTGGACTCGTCACATATGACACACTTTGGGGGAGACACCCGAACTCCCTTCCGCCAGAGTGTCCGAAGACTATCTGTGATGTATACAAGGTGGTTACTTAACTCCTCACGCAGTAGTCTTGCACACTCTTTTCTAGTAGTCTCCTGGACCCTCTCAAGAGGGTCACATGACTACTCCTGAGGGTGTCTGTTATCTATTCTAGATGAGTCAGGTTGCTCAAGATAAAGGGTCACATGACGACTGTTGAAGGAGTCAGACAACTATTCTTGATGAGTCTGATGGCTCCATTGGTATGTGTCGCGTTACCCCTAGTGCGTGGTGCAGGACTCTTGCAAATAGAGTAAACTAACTAATCCATGTAAGTCATTCGACTCTTGGCTGGCAGTGTCGAGTCGCTTTTCAAAATGAATCAAAAACTTTTGCCGACAGTGCAAAGTGACTATCGTGAAAAGGCAACATAGAATAATAATGACTCCATAGCTAATCTGTCAAAAAGCACAAGGCAGCTAGGTTACCAACAAAAAGGGAATATTCCATCACTTTGTTATTGTCTTCTCGAAGTATCTTCTTTCTGGGGTTTTACGTGCCAAAACCTGTTCTGATTACCAGGCACGCCGTAGTGGAGGGCTCCGTATTAATTTTGGCCACCTGGGGTTCTTTACCGTGCATTACAATGCAAGCACGCAGGCGTTTTTGCATTTTTCCTCCATCGAAATGCGGCCGCCGCGACCGGGATTCGATCCCGCTCCTGGAAATGTCAAATGTATCAGTCAGCAGAGAATCACCATGAACACCAGACAGTTCTCTTTACTATTAAACTGGAATCAATGGCCAACCAAGCAAAACAGTTTTAAAGAAACACCCAATATGCACCTTGCAGCTGCATCTGCATGACACTGCAATGTCACTCTGAACCATAATGACAACATAAAATAGTATTTCACTCATGCAAAAGTTCAATTCACCCAAACAGAAGTCATAATTTGATAATATCAAAAGGTTCTTAAGCTAAACCTATTTCGCTGTTCTCCCAGACGTATTTTTATTTAGAACTTAGGATGTAACGTCCTATGTAAACAATGTACACATAAAATATAACAAAGGGCTACACTAGTGCAAAAAGGAGAACCAGATGATGAAGTGCAATAAAAACAATATTTCAACTTATTACATATTCTATGCAGTACAAAATGCAGACAGCAACTGGTTGGCAATCGATAATCCAATTTAACAGTAAAAACAGCTGTCTTACCTTATGGTACCCTTGTTGGCACTTTTCCCACACAACTCATGCATGTTTCTTAGCTTGAGTTGAAAATTGATCTGAAAAACACCATATTAAAAAAGTTCTGCATCAATTTGATTCTTTCATACAATCTGCAACAGTGCATACAAACTTAAAAACTGACAATATTACAAAAGCATACAGCAATAGTTAAGCTAAACATATTATTTAAGTTGAAATAAGCATGTTTTTTCAGGACTAAGTTTTTCCAGCACTAAGTTTTTTAAGACACCGACAATTTCACTAATTGTAATAAGCACTGGTACAAGACTTGTCATCAAGCAAACAGGCTGGCAAAATATGTAGCACAGGTAGCTGTATTCTGCACGACAAAGATAGCGCAAGAATAATGAGGACAAGGAAAGAAGCAGACCAGGTGATAACTAAACTGTACCCAGCTGCACACATGCAGCTGTAAGAATACAATACACATGGTGCATGAAGAGCCAAAAGACGCATACCGAAAGTAGAGAAATGAGGAAGGTTTCTTTTACTCATCACACGTCACCCTGTAAGAGCAGATTAGGTAACGGCTGTTTTTTACTCTCAGTAAATGCATTAAGTTACATTAGGTGCCACCCATTCATGTCACTCATATAAAGTTCTTGTGATTATGTAGACGTTGTGATGCTATGTTATAGGTGACTATAGCATGGGACAGGTTTTGTTTATTAAATTTTGTGTTCAAGGGAAATGCTACTCGAAATGTTTTTCTTTTATTTTTTTGTACTACCAGGTTTGAAAATTAGGGCAATTAGAGAGTTCTTCAAGCCGATTTCGTATATGTTATTTTTGTTTAGCTGCTACGTTTATTCAGTTATGTCTTAAACAATGGCACATTGTATAGTAGTATGTATCCTTGCGCGCACTTTCTTCTGTATTAAATTTTCACAAAAATCATTGTGCTAACTTAGTTCTTTGTAGATGGCAAAGTGCAGATATCTATCCAAACATATAAACTTAGTGGGACTATGCAAGTAAAGCTCCGTACACTTTAATAATTTTTTCACAATCGCATGCAAATAACTTTGTGCCATTACAATTGTCCGATACTAACGAAATTTGGCGTACATAGTCTTCAAGGTATGAAGAATGCTAACATCTACTTGAATTTGCAATATCTTTCAAAATTATTTAAAGTGTCCTATTTTTTGCATGGTTTCAGTAATTTTACATGCTGTTTGGGTAGATATCGGCACTTTGCGGTCTACAATGAGTTGAATAAGATACAGCACGATGATTCTTGTGAAACTGTTATATTGACACGTATACATGTTTATCTTTCACCGGTGGCCGCTTTCCACCGGCTAACAAATGTTCAGCGTTATCGCTCGGCGCAGGACGCGCCTGTATCGGAAGTTTCTAGTACGTTATCGATGCTTCTTTCCGTTGTCTGTTTTCACCGACGCTTATGTTATCTGATTGTATGAGCGACGCGAATTGTCTAGAACTTTCTGGAAGACACGCGCGTACCAGGGATTATTCTGGAACCTTCGATGACTCAGGTATAAAAGCCGACACGTTTTGCCGCTGATCTGATTTTCGACGATCGCCGACTGTGTTCGCCGCTATCGTTGTGCTTTGAGTGTAGCTTCCTTTGTAAGCACAGGTTCGCCCAATAAACAACCAGTTTCGTCATACACAGTTTTGCGACTGTTTTATTTACCGTCACTACTACGTGACATCGGGTGGAGATGCTAGTTCGTTCATGCACCGAACGCCCCCGCAAAGCCGCGACCCAAGCCCGAAACCGGAGGACGAGACCAACGTCGCCAAGGACCAGCGAGCTAGCCGTAGGCAGCAAGGACTTGTGCCGGAGTTCGGACTTCTTCCCGAAAAGACCACCGCAATCAAGGCCAAGTCAACGACCAGAATGCCAGCACCAGCGTCCCCCATCCTGCTGCAGCAACCTCGGGAGCCACCGACTTTTCGTGGATCATCGGCTGAAGACCCTGAAACCTGGCTGGAGACATACGAGAGGACCGCGACGTTCAACAAATGGAGCGACGACGACAAGCTGCGCCATGTTTATTTTTCATTGGATGATGCTGCTCGGACCTGGTTTGAGAACAGAGAGACCACCCTGGTGACGTGGGACCTATTTCGTGAGAATTTCGTGAGGACCTTCACGAATGTCGTGCGAAAAGAAAGGGCCGAAGTTTTATTAGAAACCAGAGTGCAATTGCCGAACGAGAACATCGCGATCTTCACGGAGGAGATGACTCGCCTCTTCCGCCACGCCGACCCCGATATGTCTGAGGAAAAGAAAGTTCGGTTCTTGATGCGGGGTGTCAAAGAGCAAATATTCGCCGGATTGATGCGCAACCCGCCCAAGAGTGCCGCCGAATTTCTTTCCGAGGCCACAACGATAGAGAAGACGCTTGAAATGCGCGCCAGGCAATACAACCGCCGTGCATTGACCAACTACGCCGATGCTCAACACGGTGCAGTCATCGACTTAAGGTCCAAGTCAATAACGCTTTCAACGCACAACGCGATACCACCGGCTACAAGCTTAAGTTACCATGCCTTGAATGTGCTTGAAGAACAAGTCACCGTTCCGCCTCGCTCCAGCGTAATGATTTCCGTCGGTACTGAAGTGCCTGCAGACATGGAGGACGTCATCGAGGGCGATCATCACTTACTGCTCTACCGTGAAATTTCCGTCGCTAGAGGCATAGCTAAACTACGTGCAGGGAAAGCAACGGTGATGCTCACGAACTTCAGCGCCGAATACAAGCACATTAACAGAGGCACCACGGTCGCCTACATCGACGAAATAGTACAAGCCAGCAGTGCTTTCGCCTTCACGGATTCCAGTGCACCCGCAACGACGACTATAATACCTGAACCAACTTTCGACGTCAATCAGAACCTTCCCAGGCATAAGAAAGAACAACTAAAAGCTCTGCTCCTGCAATACAAGGATTGCTTCTCGTCGTCGTCAAAAGTTCGACAAACCCCTGTCGCCAAGCACCGCATCATAACCGACGAAAATGTCCGCCCACTGCGTCAGAGCCCGTACCGAGTTTCGGCGCGCGAACGCGAGGCCATAAGCCAACAAGTCGACGAAATGCTACGCGACGACATCATCCAGCCGTCCAAGAGTCCGTGGGCGTCCCCCGTGGTGTTAGTGAAGAAGAAGGATGGAACCCTACGTTTCTGCGTCGATTATCGTCGCCTCAACAAGATCATGAAGAAGGACGTATACCCCCTCCCACGGATTGACGACGCCTTGGATAGACTGTAGAACTCGAAGTATTTTTCGTCGATGGACCTTGAAACCGGCTACTGGCGAGCCGAAGTCGACGAGTGGGACCGGGAGAAGACTGCATTCAGACTGTTCGAGTTCAAGGTCATGCCGTTTGGTCTTTGCTCACTGCCTGCGACTTTCCAACGCGTCATGGAGTCCGGGCTAGAAGTGGCAGAGTTGCCTCGTCTACCTGGACGATGTCGTTGTGTTTGCCTACAGCTTAGGAGAACACCTCCGGCGCCTTGAAACTGTTCTTCACGCAATCAAGACCTCCGAACTCACGTTGAAGCCAGAAAAGTGCCGCTTTTCATACGAGGAGCTCTTGTTTTCGGGCCATGTCATCAACAAGTCTGGAGTGTGCCCTAACTCACAGAAAACTGCGGCCATCACTGGCTGTCCTCCCCCCACCGACACGAAGGCAATGCGTAGATTTCTTGGACTATGCCCCTATTACAGGCGCTTCGTCAATGATTTTACACGGATCGCCAAGCCACCGACCTACCTCACGAATGCCGACGTCGAGTTCAAGTGGGAGACGCCGCAAGTCGAAGCATTTGAAGAATTCAAGTGACGCCTGCAATCGCCGCCAATACATACGCATTTCGACGAAAACGCCGGTACCGAAGTCCACACCGGCGCATACAGCATAGGACTCGGCGCGAGCCGGTCGTTGTCAAAGGCGGGAGCAAATTATTCCACAACACAAAAAAGTGCCTCGCCATCTTCTAGACTACATCAAGGTTTCGCCCCTACCTCTATGACAGGCCCTTCAAAGTTGTGAGCTACCGCCACGCCTTGTTTTGGCTAGCTAACTTTAAGTATCCTTCAGGTTGCCTCGCACGATGGAAACTGAGACTTCAGGCATTCGACATCACCGTCGTTTACAAGTCCGGGCGAAAGCACTCTGACGCCGACTGATTGTCTCGCGCCCCCGTCGAACCCCCACCCGGCAAGATCAGGATAACGACACTTTCCTGGGACCCATCAGCGACGACGAATTCGCCAAACAACAACGAGCCGACCGGGAACTAGGAAACCTTGTAGACTACGTTGAAGGCAAGACCGTCGTTGTGCCAGAGGTGTTCAGGCGAGGTTTGGCGTCGTTTTTCTTGCAAAACGACATTCTCCTAAAGAAGAATTTCTCCTCACTCCGACTTCAGAACGCTGCAACAAGCAAGACAAACAGACGAAAGATCACACGAACACAAGCGCCGACTCACAACTAAAGTTTATTCCATATCACAGAGCAGATTTACACACACGTGGCTACACACAACGCAAAAAGAACAACCAGAATCCCGAACACGTTAACCATTCAGGTACAGGATTTCTTTATCCTGTAGCGCAATAGAGGGACAGCTGATACAAGACTGTTTTTTTTTATTTTTAATGTTCCATGCATCGATTATTTTCCGAGTCGTCTTATCATGATGCCTAGAAATAATGCTTGTGAGGCTAAATGAGGCGCGCAGCCGCACTTCTGACAGTGCTTAGAAATGTGCGAAAAACTATCACAACGTAGGTTGGCAGCATGTTCCCTTAATCGCACGTTAACACATCGGCCCGTCTGGCCTATATAAGCAGAGCCGTAAGACAACGGCAGACTGTAAAGCACATTCGTGGCACAACTGATTGCCGGATGTGTTAACGTGCGATTAAGGGAACATGGGGCCAACCTACGTGGTGATAGTTTTTCGCACATTTCTCAGCACTGTTAGAAGTGCGGCTGCGCGCCTCAGTTTAGCCTCACAAGCATTATTCCAAGGCATCATGATAAGACAACTCGGGAAGTAATCGAATCATGGAACATTCAAAGTAAAAAACTGTCTTGTATCAGCTGTCCCTCTATTGCGCTACAGGATAAAGAAATCCTGTACCTGAATGGTTACCGTATTCGGGATTTTGGTTGTTCTTTTTGCGTTGTGTGTAGCCACGTGTGTGTATAAATCTTCTCTGTTGTATGGAATAAACTTTAGTTGTGAGTCGGCGCTTGTGTTCGTGTGATCTTTCGTCTTTTCGTCTTCCTTGTTGCGCCGTTCTGAAGCTATGCATCTGTATCAACTCGCCCAATTGTCAGTGCTACTCAGCACTCCGAGCCAGCTACCTCCTCGCGGTACCCTCAGCATTGCGTCCAGAGGTTCTACAAGCTCTCCATGACTACCCAACGGCTGGACCCCTCGGTATTTCCCGCACGCTCGCGAGGATACAGGAAAAATACTACTGGCATCGCCTCACGGCCGACGTCGTCCATTACGTAAAGACATGCTGAGACTGTCAGCGACGCAAAACACCGCCGAGAAGGCCAGCCGGACTTCTAGAGCCGATTGAACCAACTCACCGACCGTTCTAGCAAATGGGGATGGACTTGCTGGGGCCTTTGCCGGCGTCGACGTCCGGGAATATATGGATCGTCGTAGCTATGGACTACCTCACATGCTACGCCGAAACAAAAGCCTTGCCCAAAGGTAGTGCCACCGAGGTTGCCGGATTCTTGGTTGAGAACCAGCTACTTGTTTCGCGACGATCCGATGCGTGGCAGCTGACCGTAGCGGATAACGAAAGAGCACCTTCCCCAGCAGTCACTGCGCCTGCGCGATACTCGTTGCGGCCGCCGACAGGTGGTGGCGCCGAGCAGACGCCACGCGCCCCGGTGTTCCCTTTAACAGTGGACCCCTCTGTACAAGTAAGCAGTTGGTGGCAGAGTAGAAGCCGCACCCCCCAGCCTCCAGCGCAGCCTTCCCGCGCTGCCTTCCCGCTTTCTTCCTTTCGCGTGGGAGATTGAGTGAGGCGGTGGACAGTGGGGCTAGTTTCGGTATTGGTAATAAAGCGTCGCCATGACACTGGTATCCAAAGGAAAATTCAGTATCTTTTGCATTTGTGGCTCTATCTTTTCAACCTAGACAGCAATAAACTAAAGCGATGCAATTATATGCAGAAATAGTGTTTTGCCTATTTTCTTTTTTAGGATATTGTTTAGCATATTATATATTTATTAGTCGCTTCACTTGTTGCGCCAACGGGCGGCGCTTTTTCGTATTTTTCGTCGATGGACCTCAAAACCGGCTACTGGCAAATCGAAGTCGACGAGAGGGACCGGGAGAAGACGGCCTTTATAACACCAGACGGACTGTTCGAGTTCAAGGTCATGCCGTTTGGTCTTTGCTCGGCACCGGCGACTTTCCAACGCGTCATGGATACAGTACTGGCAGGCTTGAAGTGGCAGACTTGCCTAGTCTATTTGGACGACGTCGTTGTGTTTGCCTCAAGCTTCGAAGAACACCTTCGGCGCCTTGAAACAGTTCTTCAAGCAATCAAAACATCCGGACTCACGTTAAAGCCAGAAAAGTGCCGCTTCGCATATGAGGAGCTCTTGTTTTTGGGCCACGTCATCAACAAGTCTAGAGTGCGCCCCGACCCTCAGAAAACTGCGGCCATCTCCAACTTTCCTCTGCCCGCTGACAAGAAGGCAGTGCGTAGATTTCTTGGACTGTGCGCCTATTACAGGCGCTTCGTCAAGGACTTTTCGCAGATCGCTGAGCCACTGACGTACCTCACGAAGGCCGACGTTGAGTTCAAGTGGGAGACGCCGCAAGTCGAAGCATTTGAAGAACTGAAGCGACGCCTGCAATCGCCGCCAATACTTGCGCATTTCGACGAAAACGCCGATACCGAAGTCCACACCGACGCAAGCAGCGTAGGACTCGGCGCCGTTCTTGTGCAGAGGACTGACGGACTAGAAAGGGTTGTAAGTTACGCTAGCCGGTCGCTATCGAAGGCGGAAGCAAATTATTCCACAACAGAAAAGGAGTGCCTCGCCATCATCTGGGCAACATCAAAGTTTCGCCCCTACCTCTATGGCAGGCCCTTTAAAGTTGTGAGCGACCACCACGCCTTGTGTTGGCTAGCTAACTTGAAGGATCCGTCAGGTCGCCTCGCACGATGGAGTCTGAGACTTCAAGAATTCGACATCACCGTCGTTTACAAGTCCGGGCGAAAGCACTCTGACGCCGACTGCTTGTCTCGCGCCCCCGTCGAACCGCCGCCACAGGACGACCAGGATGACGACACTTTCTTGGGACCAATCAGTGCCGATGAATTCGCCGAACAACAGCGAGCCGACCCGGAACTAAGGAGCCTTGTAGACTACCTGGAAGGCAAGACCATCATTGTGCCGAAGGTGTTCAGGCGAGGATTGGCGTCGTTTTTCTTGCAAAACGACATTCTCCTAAAGAAGAACTTCTCGCCTCTCCGAGCCAACTACCTCCTCGTGGTACCCTCAGCATTGCGTCCAGAGGTTCTGCAAGCTCTCCATGACGACACAACGGCTGGACATCTCGGTTTTTCACGCACTCTCGCAAGGATACAAGAAAAATACTACTGGCCTCGCCTCTCTGCCGACGTCGCCCATTACGTAAGGACATGCCGAGACTGTCAGCGACGCAAAACACCGCCGACAAGGCCAGCCGGACTTCTACAGCCAATCGAGCTACCTCGCCGACCGTTCCAGCAGATCGGGATGGACTTACTGGGGCCTTTTCCGACGTCGACGTCCGGGAATAAATGGATCGTCGTCGCTACGGACTACCTCACCCGCTACGCCGAAACAAAAGCCTTGCCCAAAGGCAGTGCCGCCGAGGTAGCCCGATTCTTCGTTGAGAACATCCTCCTGCGTCACGGTGCCCCAGAAGTCCTCATCACCGACAGAAGCACGGCCTTTACGGCAGAACTAACTCAAGCCATCCTGCGGTACAGCCAGACAAGCCATCGCCGCACCACCGCCTACCACCCGCATACTAATGGCCTCACCGAGCGCCTAAATAAGACCATCGCCGACATGCTGGCAATGTACGTCGACGTCGAACACAAGACGTGGGATGCCACCCTTCCGTACGTGACCTTCGCATACAACACGGCCGTGCAAGAAACGACGCACATGGCGCCGTTCAACCTGGTCTACGGAAGGAACCCGGCAACGACGCTTGACGCCATGCTACCAGACGTCGCTGACGAAGAAAATCTCGACGTTGCCACTTATTTGCAGCGTGCCGAAGATGGTCGACAGCTCGCCCGCCTGCGCATCAAGAACCAGCAGAGGACCGACAGCCGACACTACAATCTACGACGACGCTACGTCGAGTACCAGCCCGGCGACCGTGTTTGGGTCTGGACTCCGATACGCCGACGAGGACTTAGCGAGAAACTGTTGCGTCGCTATTTCGGACCATATAAGATAATCCGACGTATTGGCGCACTGGACTATGAGGTCGTGCCAGACGGCATTTCGCAATCACAGCGGCGCCGGGCACGACCTGAAGTCATCCACGTGGTGCGTCTTAAGCCTTTCTACGCCCGCTGACGAGCTTATAGGTACTTTGTTTGTTATTTTCTTTCTTTATTACGCGTTGTTTTGTTTTCGCTTTCGCGTTTGTTTGTAGCATCGGGACGATGCTTTTTAAGGGGAGGGTATTGACACGTATACATGTTTATCTTTCACCGGTGGCCGCTTTCCACCGGCTAACAAATGTTCAGCGTTATCGCTCGGCGCAGGACGCGCCTGTATCGGAAGTTTCTAGAACGTTATCGATGCTTCTTTCCGTTGGCTGTTTTCACCGACGCTTATGTTATCTGATTGTATGAGCGACGCGAATTGTCTAGAACTTTCTGGAAGACACGCGCGTACCAGGGATTATTCTGGAACCTTCGATGACTCAGGTATAAAAGCCGACGCGTTTTTCCGCTGATCAGATTTTCGACGATCGCCGACTGTGTTCGCCGCTATCGTTGTGCTTTGAGTGTAGCTTGCTTTTGTGGGCACAGGTTTGCCCAATAAACAACCAGTTTCGTCATACACAGTTTTGCGACTGTTTTATTTACCGTCACTACTACGTGACAATATACATTAAAGTTCCCGCAGATACATTGCCACTGTGTAGGACATAACTAAAGAAATTTAGCAGCTACACAAAAACCACTGGCATATTAAAATCTACATATAAAACTATTGCAGCAGGTTTTTTTTTTCAAATCTCTCGCGCAAATAATTTAAAAAAGTTGTTTCGAAAAACATTTCGCCTGAATAAGTGGCTGCCAATGTATTCTACCAAAGCGTTAGACAATGCCTTCAGGCAGACCAGACAGCAGGGAGTTTAGAAATAGCACACCAAAGTATCTGCCTACAAAGCCCCTAGTCCTACTAGCATTTTTTTGTTCTTTCGTGCATTCTGTTGTATGCCACCATTTGCGTCCCTTAACACTCAGTGCGCAAAATCTTAAACACCCCATTATTACATTGAATTTCAGCCTGTAAAGTAATGGTGTGAAAATGGGCGACATCAACTGTGCTGACAATAAACAAATATTTCTTGTCACAGTAATGAAACAAGTCATAAAACATATCACAAATTTGGAAATGAATGCAGAAAGAACCTTGCTGATTGTCAAATTAGGGCGACGAACAAGATATTTTGATGTTTATGATTGTTAGTTTAATTCACTTCCCGCTAGTACATGGACTCTCACTGTAGTAGACTAAACCAGGCCTCGAAGGCAATATTTCAATCAGAAATAGACATACATCCCGCCACCACATGTCGGTGCTATGTCATCACAAGGAAGTATCTGTAGGCATATAGTCTGTAAAATAATTTTTGCACGATCTGTACCATTACTCTTGCATTCATAAATACTGAAAATTAGGAAATATATTGGTCATCCAAAGCACTGCTGTAAACCTTCATGTTCGAGAAATGCAATTCTCATAAGGTGTAACACAACCAATGTGTGCGTGAAACCTACCGAACGGTTGGCATTCGCAAGTGTGGCAAGCCTATTTGCCACGCTGATGAATGCCCAGGGGAATCATAGGTTTCATGTCTCAAACGTCCACCAGTGCCACTGGTATCATTGCACTGAAAGGAAGTCACATTATTAACACACTTAGAAGGGAAGCCAGGTTTTCCTACTATAGTACTGTTTTTTTTTCACGCTCCTTTGTTGTTTCCGTTTTCAAAAATAATGGGTGCTTGAAATAAGTACTCAATTTTGCTCTTGAATATACCCTGCCTTAGAGCTCTAGTTGAGTTAAGTTTCTTGAACGTTTTACAGCGCTGCAGATTAATAAATGAACAAAACAGGATGTAAGTGAGCGCTTTAGCCTTACGCATTACAAGAGTTAAGAACCTATCAATTACATACACAATTACAAAAGAACTACGATAAACTGGGCATACATACAGATATAATAGCAGGAGATGATGCTAAGAATTCCAAGAGAAAGGAACTATGAAAAAGTCGGCACTAAAAACACGTAACTTATAACAGGAGTATTTGCTAAGAATCCTAAAGAGAAATAGAACATCAAGCCCAGGGAACACTCCATGCCAGTATTTGCTCATGGTTCGACAAGTGGTCACAGCTCGCGATGCTGTTTGTATAGATGGCAGCCGAGGTACAGCTGCGAAATAGGTGAAACACGTAGAAGGGTCACCAAATGTTGAATGCTGGGGCACAGCAGGTTGGCTTGATCCCTGGCATCCTCTGACATCGACGCGTAGAGTCTGATAATGCGTCCTTTCCAAGAGCCCTGGCTCAAGTGTGTGGCACAGCTCGGGTAAAATTTTGCAGCAACCTGAAAAGCAGAAGCCCACATCTATTCTTCACCATAGGACAAATCTGAAGCTTACCATATACACATTGCAGATAATAAAAACAGACACAGGTCACCCGAGTGAAGGTACATAAATGTCTAAGAAGTATAAATAAATGCAAGGAACTACTTATATGATGGAATGCTTGTCATTTTGTCTTGTGTGAATCAATAATTTCACCTTGGCGTAATGTCAAGTGCACATTACTTGGCTCTCCGTATGCCCCATTTCTATAAGAAGGCTATTACATGCCGACTGTCCCAACCTGGCACTCGACCATCTGGGATTTCCTTTTGAAAAATTGGAGGCCCTTCAATATCAGACAAATTATCATTGTGTGAAATATTTCTAGGTGAAACATTTTATATACTAACGTAAGTTCTATGTGAATTTTGTTCTAAGACACCAAAAGGCATCGCCAAGATACCGGCTTCTTTAATGTGAGAGCAGAACAAATTTTTCTCAGGAAAATGAAGAGGCCTTACACCTGAAATTCTATTCCTTGATCATTGGCTATTGTTCAGTTTATTATGGGCCGTTAAAAATAGGCAAAATGGCCTATTTTTATTTTCAGAGAAATAGCTTCTAACAAAAGCTGTAAACTAACGGGATCCAAGTGCTCAGGACATGTACTGTGTACACAAAATGGTTTCAGAAATATATACCTCATGCAGAAGTGCACTAAGATGAGGATGAAATCGCAGAAAACTCACTTTTGGCGTATGTTTATCCGCAGGTTTATCAATGAGGCGGTCCTAGTAAAAATATGCCAAATATCACTTCTGAGAGCACGCTGTATTGCTTTCAAATTGGTAAAGCTTTTTTAAAGTAGTTTAGTGTTAAGCAAGAAAAAAAATTGTATAAGTGGTCTCGACTAGTATCAAAATATGCATCGTGGTTCGTTTGATCGACATAGCCTTTTGGCGGCTAAAACAAATTGCGTGGACTTGAGCATTGCTGCACCGATAGTGGGGCGTGGAATAGTGGAACTACTTCCAAGTTAATACATTGCTGAGTAGCTACAAGCTGATTCAGTCAAGAAGACACTGCTGGATTACCTGCATCTTGCTGTCTGCCATCGGCCTGCTTGGCATCATCACTAAGGCTGCCAGCTCTCTAGTGGATGCAGTCGGGGCAGGGTAGTGGCGGAAGGCAGGAGCAGGTGCCGCCAAGTTCTACCTGTAACAAATTTGCACAAATGTTCTAAGTCTACCATGTCGTAATTTACAAATATGCAGCAGTTGTCCGTGTAACGTGGTTACCAATACCAATAATGGTAAACAGTTAGCTCCTACAACACAACTAGAACCCCGACAATGACAAAGCAGAAGTTATGTTTATGAAAATGCCAGCAAAGACGAAAAAGAGTGTGCAATCCGAGCCTGAGTTCATGCCATCAAGTGATGTGCTAGTCAACTGCAAGCCTGTCATCTTAAAATGTCATTCTATACTTTTTAACCTGCATTAGTTCAAGTTCAACATCTCTAGACATAACTAAATCACAAGCTAATTCAATTAACTAATTTATATGGTCATTAATGCAATAATAAAGCGCAAGCTGCGAATGAGGCTGGCCAACCGGGCAGTGCTAACAAAGTGCTTCTCTTAATCTTATTTTCGTTTTTCTGCCTGCCTTGGCTCTAGCAATAGAATACAGAAAAACTTTCACATTCTTGACATTTCACCCTGCTAATTTTTATTGCATATTGCATAATACTTCAGCAAGAGCAATAATGGTTTCTTTTAACAGTAAATTGTGGTAGAACAAGGAATGTCGCCAGAGCCAACGCGCCGACAAGAGGACTTGTCTTATACTCCTTGTCGAAACATTGGCTCGAGCATTGCTCTTTGTTCTATGACTCTTCATCATTTGAAGTCTCTGTGTTCCTGTGTGTGTACTTGTGTGCTTTCTTTGTTGCATTGATGAAATTGTAATAACAGAGAATTAGTAATCGTACCTGACGAGAAATTTTGGCTTGTGTGTAGATAAGGACAGAGTAACTGCTCAACATTGATACATAGGGCAAAGGAGGCTTGTGTGTCTTGTCTCCTCCAGCCATGTCTCGTCCTTGAGTGATTACTATGTCTCTATGTGAACGTATTACCGTTTGCACAATACTAAAATGAATAAGGCAGGAATGAGGACAAAAAATTACAAGAAATAGCATCATACTGCTAAGGAGATATGCCAAAGTGCCTGCTACGATTTCTCAGCCATAATGTGCTGGATATGATGGCTACTTCCTGTGGTTTTTGCTGCTTCTTCAATACCAATAATAATATACATTTCAAAATTACAAAAATATGCAGGACAACAGCAGTAGAGCAGGCGATAATACAACATTGTTTCTTCAACAAGGTAAACTAATCTCTGATACATGACGAACAAATTTTTTTAAAATTAAATTAGTAGAATACATCACACCTCATTATATTTCATTCAACGCTGTCAGAATTCCTTGGTACAAGAAAAAAGTACTTCTACATAGAAGCAGTAAAATAATACACAGAATTCTACTTTTACCACAAAATATCCTACAGCAATTAAGCCAACTACAGCTGTATGTACTTAAAATTGTTATACGTACAATAGCCAAGACAAGATTAACTTGGCTGGGTTCATATGCAGCTCAGTGGGAGGAAAAACTGTGCAATGAACTCATTTCTGCTTGCCAAATATACTCATACCAATATACTCACATAAAAATAGAAATGAAAGAACCCTTTGTTCCATAAAACGCAAGTCACAAAATAGAAAATGCAGTATCAATAATATCCGTGCGTATGCCTAGGAATAGTCTGTGACTGCCAAGAGAAACGTCGCGCAAAATGTAGCCAAACGGGAAGGGCCGAGTACGCGCTGTTTGAAAACTCGAACAAAAGCTGATACACTCACTTGAGACGTTAAGAGAAAAATGGCACAGTGACTCCCTGCTGGTAGGCTTTCGTATGCATCCGGCAGTCTGTGTGCGTTACGATCTCTCACATCACGAAGAAAGACGACGCCGTGCAGAGCCCAACACTTCGGGTGCTTGCCACGGTCCTGCGAGCTGCACTTGTTCGATGTCGGCAAAGACGAAATCGGCGACACGCTGCTGCTGGCCGTTCTTGTCGTCGCAATCACGTAGCACGGAAAGAAGTTCCCACCGTGACTTGCCGTAACGTTCGGTTGCACTCGCCCCTAACGTAGCGCTTTCAGGGCCATTCAACAACGACAGCGAGCTCGCGCATGCATGTTGCAACACAACTACAAAATGGCACCGTGCTTTTGATGGCTTCGGCTTTGCATCACTTTGGGGCTGCATAACACATAAACTAGTTTCGGTTTTCTTTCCTCGCGTTGAAAAAAAAAACGTTTTGCTCACTGATACTTTTGTTTCACGTACATAATGTTCACGAATGAAACAGCCATGAATTTAAGCATGCGACTTGAGATACCCGCTACGTTCACTTTACAGAAGCAAAATTCGCTAGTCCGAGTCTGATGACGTTTGAAATATCTATTATAGGGCTTCGGAGCCTGGTCGAAGTATGATAAAGACGCGTCGTCACTCGATCTCTATCGAGTGCCGTTTGCACTGAAGTAAGGTAGAACTATAAAGACGCCCGTATTAGTGCAGTATAATCTAGTGCACATGAAGTTACCAAAACTGCATTTCCGGAACAAGTTCTTGCGTCTGTGTGCCGCTGCCACCTACTGCGGGCGTAAACATTCGGCGGGGAATTACCCACATATTTTCTAGGAAGGTCGTTCACCGTTGGCTCATGGCGTGAAAAACCAATGAGGTTGGTTTTTCATAAATATTTTCACGTTTATTTCGATAGCGATTATATGGACACAACCGATGAAATTTATCTATTGGCGTTTTAGTGAACTTACGTATGAAGTCCAAGTGCGAATAGATGCTATTCCGCGCCTTTGACTGCGCGCGTGAGAGCAAGTATTAGAGGGTAAGGCGAGATGGATAGTGGTTTGATGGGCGCGCAATCAAACGTGATAACACGCGCGAAAGCCGGGGGAAGGGAGGCGTTGGTTTAGCACGCGAGTTTTCTTGCCGTTGCTCTAAACCGGTATTGCGCCACGCTCGCCCTAATCTCCGATGGGTCCAAAGGCGGGGTGAGCCGAGGTCGCGTAATTTAATGTTTCGGAGTCGCGTTGGAGGAAAGAGGCAGGAGAAGCGTTCGGTCCCCTCTGTTTGCGCTCTTCATCAAGCCCTGCAGCGCTGTGACAGCAAGCGCTCGCGGTCATTCAATGAGATCTGTTCATGTTAGCACGTGCGCGCGTGACCCAATGCTTGCTAATGTAAGTAGTAAACGAATGCTTACTGCAGTCTATACAGCCGATGAAACTACAAATCTTGCTTCGTGCAGTTGTCTATTGCATTGCTATAGCTATCAAAGCTTCGTCTTTCGGGCGAAACTGCAACTTTCTGTTTTTATGTTTCTAAGGGGGCTCAAAAGCAGTGTTGTGTACGCTGATGTTTCTTTCTGGTCGCGGAACGCAACGAACCGCAGTAGCCCAGTGGCGGTGGCATTGTGCTGCTGAACTCGCGGTCACGGGTACAATTACAACCGCGATGTCCGCATTCCAATGGGGGCCGAATGCAAAACCGCTCGTGCACTGTGAATTCCGGGAGCGTTAAAGAACCCGAGCTGCTGAAAATGTATCTACAGTTTCCCATTACCATGTGTCTCATAATAAAATCTTGCTTTTGGCACATAAACCCCCAAAATGTAATTTTACGTCACAGAACTACATTTACAATCGGCACTGTTGGGTGCGTCCACTGAACTTGTTACCTCGTTGATGTGCTCTGTTTAGTAGCCAATTCTTTCTTTTAGATTTACTACTGGTATTCCAGGTATTCCTTAGCAGAGGAAGCCAGCTATCGCTTAAGCGTGCGAACTGTCAGCGTACATTATCAAAAAAAATCAACATTGCAGAACATGGGACGAAAGAGTCAGACACTGCATAACAACCAGGACATAAACCATGAGGGTCTGCCTAAACAAGAAGCAAGCATAAAGCCAGAAGAAATCATCTGGCATTTTTTTCTAAATTATAATCTTACTCTTGTCAACTGCCTGCACAGTCACAAAGGAGTCGCGATCGTTCACGGCGACTCTTTGCAAGCCATTGGGAGTCAATTGACTCATGCAGAAGGATTGACCATTATGTTGTGACTCTACTCACGCAAAAAGGAGTCTTAGCACAGAAAACGAGAGTCACGTTGTTGTGACTCACTTTTGAACCTTTTTTTTTTTCTTAGAGTGTATGGGTAGGTATAGGTGGCTCCGACTCCAGCATTTTTTATAACCTCCTAGTACCGAACGCACAGCGAATCTTTGACGGAACGCATGGAGTACAAAATTTCGTAAACCGAACCTCTTGCCTAGTTTCCACAGCGTTGTAGTTTATGCCTGAAATGGAGTATAGTGGCCCAAATTGGCCATCAACTTGGGCCGGCGGGTCGGTGTAAGGCGCTACTAGATTGATAGGCAGATAGATAGATTTTTAGACAATACAGGAGTTTCAAAATTCTACAGAGACAAGTACAACACTTTAAACATTGAGCTGGATTGCTAAGAAGATTACATAAGCGGGTTCACTTCTTTCATTGTTTTTCACAATGCCTTTCCCCAGTCATAATTTTAGAGTGGCAGGATAGGTGCTTATGAATCCTGATAGACATAAAAAGTTGAGTTCGCATATCTGAAGTTACTGCAGTTAGTTTTCGCGTAGAGTCCACTATCTGTAATCTGGACAGAACTCTCTAAAGAAGTGAAAACTAAAAGCTGTAAGCTTTTTATGATTCTGAAGATGTGGGATATGCGATGAAAGTAAGTTTTCAATCAACACAACTAATTGGCGTCTTAAAGGTTTAAGACCACCGACATTGACAATACATACGAAAGAGGAAAGCTTTAGAGTAACAAACATCCTGGCGATGGCAATATTACTGGGCCTGTTGGGAAGTCCGGGTCGTTATCAGACACTCACAGATGATATTACAGGCTGTGTCAGCCCGCACCCTTTCATGGTGTACTTTCGTAGCAGTTGACCTTATAAAAGCGGGAAGGAGGGGACGTAAATGTTTGCGTTCATAAAAAAGGTGAAACGTTCAATTGTCGCTGCTGTCGTTGTTGGGTGATTTGAACGGGAAGAAACCCTTAGACACAGCAGTATCCCCTGCAGCGCTGTGTAAAAGAGGCCTTGATGCCACCTTTGAATAAACACACTTATACCAGGACCTGTCGTGGTGGCCGGCAAAAATTAATACGGATAGAACACCGGCTAGAGTTTTGTTCAGGCACTGATTTGGTCCGTTTGTACGTTCGTAATAAACTATTTTCAGGTTGTGGGGGTGGCGCATTTATTAAAAAATGTTTTGAGGACACGGGACAAGTATTGCTGGCCCCATTTGGTGAGAAGCTGTCAAAGAACGTCTAGGTTGAAGTTGACGTCACAAAGAAGAAAGTCAGTGACGTGCAAAACGCAGCTGGTTGGGAGGGCGCGCTTAATTGCCCAGCACGTCATATAGTTGGAAGTCGCGATGACTCATTTGCTCGCTGATATGCAGATCGAAATAGGATCTAGAAGGTCAAGCCCAATGAGAGAAAACGGTTTCATGCAGATGTCAGTAGTATGAAGGAGACTGAGTAGTGGCATTGATGTCCGTTTGGCGCAACTATATAGAGATACGCCGTGGCACGGAATGATGGAGCCTAGGCTAGAAGTGGTGCCTGGCGTGATCGAAAGTGCGCTCGATTCAATGTTGCCGGCGGAGGACTCACCATAATTGTCGCGTAAGCCAACAGACCGTAGAATCTCCGCACAATGAGATAGCGATAATGGTGGTAGTAATGATGCCGCGATGGTGTAATGTACCAATGCGAAGGCACAACAAAGGCATCCGATGTTTGGGTGTTGCAGAACTCAGATGTTCGACGATTGAACGTAAAGCCTGGTCACGGCGTAATTTGTGCTCTCTGCTCTCGTGACGACATTCGAAATACACAAGGCTCGGGATAATGTGATATAAAACTATCGAAATTTTGAATGTCTTTTGCAAACGGTACGCGTATTGGGATGCACGACACCACTTGTGTCTCTATGAACACAATGAGAAGTGGAAAGCATTTGATCACCTTCTTTGCTTACTTTAACAACTGTTACATGTCTTGATGAAGTTCAGTCGCCAAAATCCGTAAAATGACACGAGTTTTGCGTTTCGCTCATAAATGTTTGAAAATTTTACACGACCGCTTTTTCTGTCTGTATTCAAAAACTAAACAGAACGGTTACGCGTCGCTTAGGGCCTTTCAAAAACAAGGTTAGAACACACAAAAACTGTCTTAGATGCAACAAAGGACAAAACTGCCATCAATACGTTTCTTTTTTTGTTGTTATTGACTGTCATATGGGTTATAATTTGCCCCTAGCTTCAGAGGATGCCAACAGTGAAGCATGACTGCACAAGCAATGTTTTCCCCAATTCTCACATATTTCCGCAGAGCTAAACTGTAGCCTGGTATGTTAATATACACTTATGTAGGTGATCACAAGCCCAGCTAAAGTCGGACGTCCGATATTTGAGCAAGAACACGTTGTCATTGCACAAATTACTTAATAAATGTCCCTGATTTCAAAAGTTCTGGGGAAGCGTCGAGTGTAATTCATTTGCGTATTTCATGGTCACGTGAATAAATTCTGAAGAAATCTACAGACACAAAAAAGGAAGTGTGAAAGGCCAAACAAAGTCTATAAAATGGTTTTCGGCATTATTCCATCTAGAAGAAGGTACTGTATGTTTAAAAGAACTTTAGCTTCATCCACGCTAACGCACTAAACACTACAAAAGCTTTACGACTGAATTTTTCATGCACATTACGGTGTCATCTGCATGATCACTATAGTCTTCAAAAAGAAGGTGTAGTAACTGGAGAAATCATTCGATAGGCATTCTTACCACGTCAGTGACGCTTCTTATTAATATGCTCCACTTCATTGGCTCGTTAACTATTCCTCTTTTGATTAGAGTGAGAGCCAGTCATATGCAAGAGACAGCTAATTATACCAAAATTATATGCGTGCGTCATAAGTAACGATCAATACATGTGCACTGAGCCTGTATTTGTTAATGTCATCATAATTTTTTTAAATGCGCAAAACTGGATTCGATGTGCACTTTATAGTATTAACTTGTAATGAAGCACTAAAAGCCACAGCCATCTTTGCCTTCATGTAAAATTGGACAAGGCTACAAATGGAAGGTTCAAGCATAACACCAACTGACAATGTGAAATCCTTGGTACTCGAGCAAATACTTAAGAAATCTTTCCTGGGTGAGCAAGAAAAAAAAAGGCACCTTTACTCCTGCAATTTATTGGGTATTAATCTGGATCACTTCACTTTTGCAGAAATTATCTCCCTTCTACTTTGTATAGAAGGCGATGTAAACAAATGTTTTCATTATCATGCATGTTCTTCAATTTACTTGAACACACTCTCAGGGTGGCAAGGTCTCTGTTAGTGTTTTCTTGATTTGTATTTGTAAAAACAATATTTTCCTGTCCACGTGCATATCAAGATGTAAAGGGGAACCTAGGGAACTGCTAGCAGTGTGCGTTTCTTTCTTTATTGTACGCTAACCTCCCCTAATATACGGGGTGTCCCAGCTATAACGCAGCACCATTTAAAGAAAGAGTAGCGGCGTTACCCGACGCAAACTTAGTGCGTATTGTTTCCAGTGCAATGGAGTAGCCGCCAGTAATTTTTTGCTACTGAGATTTAATTAGCAATTGTAAATAATTATCTAACTTGAGAAGTACGGTCCTAATTGTCAAAAGGTTAATGGGAAAATTGTAGAGCAGCATGAAAAACTCCGAATACAGCTTTCTGTTGCTCAGTACGTGCTACATAAAAGTGTTTTTCCGAGCGCGAAACAACCCTCGAAAACATGCAAAGTGCCTCGAGCGACCAGTAGCGCGGCAATTCTGTGTGTATTCGCGGGCTCCTTTCACACTCGGCAAAACACATTTATGTAGCACGTATTGAGCAACAGAAAGTTGTATCGGGAGTTTTTCATGTTGCTCTATAATTTCCTCTTTGACGCTTTGATAATTAGTACAGTACTTTTCGAGTTAGATAATCAATTACAATTCGCTAATTAAACCTCAGTAACGAAAAATGCACTAGCGGCTACTCCACTGAACTGGAAACCATGCGCACTAGTTTTGCTTCACATAACGCCGTTCCACTTTTTTTAATCGTGCTGCGTGACAGCTGGGGCACCCTGTATATGTGCATATATATATATATATATATATATATATATATATATATATATATGTGTGTGTGTGTGTGTATACTTGCCATGATTCACTTTCGCTGCGGCATAATTATCGCAGTCACAAGCAACTGCCACGTGTGCAGTGTGTGCTAGCACCACTCTGTTCAGGGATTTGTGCTAGCGACATCACACAGCGCGGATAACCGGCTGTTGTACTGAAACACGCTCGCCGTCCAAAGTCAACAAACAGTGTAATAGCTGCTTAAGCTTCATTTAAAGTCAACTGATCATAGCAGTGATCAACTGACCATAGCTGTTAAAAAAATTGCAACTTTCGCCAAGCACCTGTACAACATAGCCAGCAATAGCGTTTCTGTAGAAGACCTCGGATGGGTTATGCCACAATTTTTAGTAAAGACGTGAAATGTAGTTATTCGTGACGGGAACTTCTTTAGTAACATTTTGTAGCAAGAAGTATTTACATGAATTTAGAATAAGCAACCTTACTGTCAATAAAAAATAACTTTGTGGACACCTCTTGGGTGTGCCCCTCCAGTTCACTGGGCGCTTGGGCCACTCGCCCATGCGAACACAGGTGACACACGACTCCAGCCTTATTTCAAATAACGTATATTCCCGACGGGAATGTACGTTGTTCGTAGGGAATGGGGAAAGTGCATTCCCCATTCCCTATGGGGAATGCACTTTGAGAAGCGAACTGGTTCGATTAAAATAACAACTTTCTCGAAGGGCTGTGATGCTTTGATTGATTTTCTGGTGTACATCGCTGTGCGTAGGTTTCTCGGTTTCTTGCGCAGTGAGGCAAGTTGGCTATATTTCAAGGTCTACCTTGGTTCAGAGTTTGCTTTGATGCGCAATAATGTTTTTAATACATACATAGGCACTTCTTTCGAAAGAAACATCCCGAAGCGACTACGATTCATGTCATGTGAGGCCCACATTTGCAGCGCGTATAGGCGGAGCTAGTGCACTTGTAATTGGCTGTATACACCAGATCTTGTATCAGACGTTATCATAGGTTGATGATTTTGCGGTGGTCGTATGTAAAATCTCTAATTACAATATACAAAGAACTAAGTTCAGTAAGACATCCTCGAAGATTCAGACTGTCAGCAAATTCTGGCCCGATAGCTTACAAAATATATTCGTGGTATTTCCGTCAGGTCCTAGAGCAGCTGTTCGCCGTTGATTAGAGTCATCAAGTTGACATTTCAGTCACCGCTACTAAATATTTGCGAGCGGGAGATTCCACTTCGTGAAAGGGCAGTTCTGACGTCGAATCATTTTTCGGAGGAATTTGAGCTGCGCTGGCGATGAGACATTCAAGTAAAGGAAGACAGGACGAACGCAGAATAATCGCTGGTTTATTGAACTAGCCTCCCAATACACTCGCCCTGAATAAATGTTTTATGCATCTGCAGACACCGTCCAGAGAATCTGAAGCAATGGGCTGTAAATATTGAATGGGCCTTGAAACAATTTTTTGACGTAGTAATAAAATGTTGCCGGACTCTCTTGGAGTCTGCTGTGAACTTGTGAGCGGTATACTACGGCGCTGCATGCTGCAAGGATTGTACAATCTCGTGCCAAGCATAGCGAAAAATCGCTTTCCCTCGCTTTAGCTGTGCGGTTACAACCAAAGCAGCTCAGCGACCAACGTTATTGGCTGATTTCGTGATCGTGAGACCACCTGAGTAATACATAAGGGCTAATTTTTCAGTTATATATACGAAAGCTTTATTGTGTCCGCGATCTCAATAAGATGTAAAAATCAATTCGTCTTTCCGATGCCCGTAGCTGCGTCTGTTGCACGTGCCATCCGATATGGCAGCAGCGTGCTGCGTCTACCGCGGTCGCCACGGGGTGCTGCGACGAGTACTTACACCGCCATGACACTCAACTTTTGGCCAGGGCTTTGTCCTCTTGGTTTCCGCGCTCGGTAGCTCCGAGCATGTTAGCGGAGATGCTAAGAATGAGAAGGCCGGATGCCTGTGCGATAACTACACTTACCGTGGAATGATTAAAACTCTGTTTGCGGTAGGGGATCCTTTATAAAGCGTCCGTTAATAGCGATGGAATTCAATAACTAGTTAGAAAAGTGTTTCACCACCCCTTTAAGACAATTCGGCTGTTAATAAAAGAAAGGAGTCACATGTCATGGGCTTACGAATTTTCTTCAACCGCCCCGGACCGCCTCGGTCCCCATCAGATGTGGTGCCGATTTTATCTATGTACGGTACCTCGCAATCCTGCAAGACAGCACCCTTTAGATTATATATATATATATATATATATATATATATATAGATCAGTGAGCCTAGATAACTTGCTTGAAGAAAAAAAACAGCGCAAACGAGACGAGATCGTAAAGAAGACAGGTACAACAAACAGGCGCTACCTGTCTTCTTTTCGTCCTCATCTCTTTCGCGCTGTTTTTTTCTTCAAGTATCTTGCAACAGCTCGTCCAAATGAAGCTCCTTCAGCCTAGATAACGACCGACTCAGCACCACCTACATCCTAGAAGCCACGCCTAACCAAAGAGGGTAGGTCGAGCAAGTTTCGCTTTGATAAAACAAAAGAGTACAGCTATCAAATTGGAGAAACAATATTTCTTAACGCCAAACTTATGATACGGAGAAAGCGAATGCTCTTTTTATAAATGGTCATAAGGGTAAGCAGAAAAGAATGATCAGGTACTTAGGTCACTGCAGTATGCTTGGAGCGGCCATACCAGATCTTAATATACACTGATCGGATGGAGGGGTGGAGTTAGGGTTGAAGATGATACACATATATCGGCGGCCCCAACAGGGGCATGGCTCATCGTCATTAGGGAGCAGGACGTTGTATAAAATAGTACAGAAGAGTAAGGGAAGCGTTAAAGGGGGAAGGTGGAATCCCGTCGCAGGATTGGCAGAGGGTGCCAGGAGACGCTTCGAGTCTGGTAATTCTGGCTGTGTCCACTACCTTTTGGCAAGCGCTGTGACGTGCCGTAGCCGAGACCATAGTCCGTTCACAAGGGCAGCTACGGTGGCAGCGTGGCTGTTCTGGCCTCTTCAAAGAAACGATCGCCTTCGTCAAGCGGCGGCTTCTATTCGAAAATTTTTGTGCTGCTACAAGCCAATGAATTTTCGTGCCTAATTTATCCTGAGTAGCAAGAGGAGTGCAACTTTGAAACCGAAACCCACTCTTCGACAACTTTTGCAACAAAATGTGTTTAGCCCCTAAGTTGAGCGATCTGATAGCATCATGCCTCACACTCGGAGTGAGTCATCAAACATCAAAAATATTTTGGCGTTGCAATAAAATGCACAAAGTTCGTTAGCGCAGTAGGAAATCGTCTTAGACGGGTTTTACAAACCTATACTTTTGCACTACACTATGAGGAATGCGATTGTTTTGTTTTGATTTTGTTGTCGCTTTTACTGTGGAAACAAGATGTGCAAAACACAGGGTGTGAAGACGGACGACGAAGGTAATGGACTGGTTTAATACTAGGACTTGGTTCCATGTGCAGAGTTCACTTGCTGCAGCAAATGTCCTCATGGTGGGCAGCGGATGATTCCCGCACGGAATCGCGTCTGCGGCATCGGCGCGGCAGTTATCAATTATCGTGCTCATTTTGTGCCAACTGGTGTCTGTAGACGGAATGCTTTAATGTTATCAGGCTACATATCCAGAAGAACAGCACAATGCCATGAGCAACTCTGCAATTGAGTAGCTAGCCATTCTGTTGAATTTGCCTCTGTTGAACTATTTCGCCATTACCCGGCGTAATTT
This sequence comes from Dermacentor silvarum, assembly GCF_013339745.2. NCBI lineage: Eukaryota > Metazoa > Arthropoda > Arachnida > Ixodida > Ixodidae > Dermacentor > Dermacentor silvarum. The sequence continues at coordinate 64,570,559 of NC_051162.1, forward strand.
CATTGGCCGGATGCTTTCCCTTCAAGAACAATTTCACAAGAAATCGCGAGATTTCTGAATTCAAAATGTCATATAGACATTTCCTTTCGATTCTGCGAATGCGCTTGCCATAGTATGTAGTTATGGCTATTAAAAGACACCTGCTGTACAAAGCTGCGTCATTCATTCTAGGGATATCTGACATATGTCTTGATAAAAAATGATATCTTGTTTGGAAGCTGGCATGTCATTAGGCGGCAAATGTAATACGTTGAAAATTGTTTAGAAAGTGAACAATTGCACTTTTGACGTGTTTTATATCTATGAAATTTTATCTATGCAACCACAGTTGCATTGCTGTTGTGCGTCAGTCGATGCTAAACTTGTTCTATACCTTGGATTTGTCACATTCATCCTGCTTCCAAAGAAATAATTTTGCCATAGTCCAAGCGCAACGCCTTCTATGCTTTTAACAAATTATCAGACATGGTGAATGCTTTTCTGAGGATAGTTCGTTGGAGCACTATTTTGGGTAAGTACAATTTAGTATCGAGCTACGACTTCCCAACTTGAGCTTTGAATAACCTAGAGTGTACTATTTCTCTTGTACAATTGAGAGGGTGGCCTGTACAACTCTGGTTGACTACCTTTAGCGTTTGTAGATATATCATGTTATGCTTCGCTTTAGCCAGCCGTAGATCATCTACGCTTTTATTAAAATGATAGCCCTGCTTGGCTTTCCCATCACCGAAGGTACATATATATATTGTCACGTTCTTGCAGAACAGGCGACCTGAAGCGTTGAGTTCAAGTCTCTGATCGCCAGCTGGTCAAACGCAAAGCTCCTGCACCCGTGCGTGGATCGGAGTATCTTCGTCTGCTTCTTCGCTGGCGCCCTTCAGAGCAGGTGCCGGCGCATGGCACGTGGACTAGTGCGCGTCTTCAGCTTTCTAATTATGCACCACATGTTGCAAGGTGTGACATTATTCTCCCTCCTCGGAAGAGCATCGACTCGATGCTAAAAGAAGCACACACGCTACAGGGCGAACGTGGAAGTACACACGTGGAAGACACATGCACACACAAACGCTTGCTGCCGCACAGAGTCATAAAACGCAGGACAATGTCACTGGAGCAATGATTGTCTACGACAAAAATTAATAAAACAAAAGGAATGGCATGGTCCACAAGTTATGGTGGTTATAGAGTGCGGTATGGTTTCAGCTGCACGACATGCACAATCTCCGGTAGGGTCTTTCGACGTCGTGTTGGTTGGCTGCCGTCAGGAAGAACCTCGTAGTTGACGTCACTCACTCGCCGCAGCGCTTTATGAGGTCCAAAGTACCGGCTGAAAAGTTTCTCGGATATGCCTTTGCAGCGGACAATAGCCTAAACCAGAACCCGATCTCCTGGTTGGTGCTGAACTTGTCGATGGCGGAGGTTGTAGTGGCGTGTGTCGATGCACTGCTGTTTCTTGATGTTCGTGCGAGCCAGTTGGCGTGCTTCCTCGGCGCGCTGCACGATGAGCTCGGCGTCTTGGTCAAGATCATCAACGCTGTCGCATGGAAGCATCGCTTCGAGCATGGTCTGGACTTCACGACGGTAAACAAGGTAGAACGGCGTGAAGCGTGTCGTCTCTTGCATCGCGGTGTTGTACGCAAACGTTACGTACGGAAGTACGTCATCCCACGTTTTGTGCTGTACGTCTACGTACATAGAGAGCATATCAGTCATAGTTTTGTTGAGCCTTTCGGCCAGGCCATTTGTCTGCGGATGATAGCACGTCGTCTTTGGATGCGTCGTGTAACTTAATAGGAAAATGTCTTCAATGAGCCGTGCCGTAAATTCCTTTCCTCGGTCGGTAATGATGGGGCGCCATGATGCAGTACAATGTTGTTTACAAAAAATTGCTTAAACCTCGGAAGCAGTGCCTCGAGGCAGAGCCTTTACTTCAGCATAGCGCCTTAAATAATCTGTAGCAATGATTATCCACTTGTTTCCCGAAGATGACCGAGGAAACGGGCCCACGAGATCCTTGCCGACTTGGTCAAAAGGTCTTCGAGGTGAGTCAATGGGTTTCAATAATCCCGCAGGCTTCACAGCTGGCGACTTCCGGCGCTGGCACTCACGACAGCCTTGAAAATACCGTTTAACGCAAGTGGCGAGTTTCGGCCAATAGTAGGATTTGCGCATTCTAGGAAGGGTTCTGGTGTAGCCTAGGTGGCCAGACGGAGGTTCACCGTGGCAGGCGAACAGAATTTCGGCACGAAGCTCTGCTGGCACTACCATAAGGTAGGTTTTGTTGCTGGCAGCAGAGTTCTTATACAATGCGCCCTGTCGTAAACAAAAGGACGACAGTCCAGCTAATAGCCAGGGCAGAGTGGCGTTGCGACCTTCTAGATGTTCGATAATAGGCCGTAATTCCTCATCTGCGCGCTGCAGTCGGCACAAATCTGTGACACTTACAGCCCCAAGGAAAGCGCTGTCGTCCTCAATGTCGTTATCAGTAGATTCGACAGGCGCGCGCGACAACGCGTCGGCGTCTTCGTGCGTGCGCCCGGACTTGTATGCGATGGTCACATCGTACTCCTGCAGGCGTAGGCTCCACCGTGCCAGTCGTCCAGAAGGATCCCTCAAGTTTGCCAGCCAGCACAATGAGTGGTGATCTGTCACGACCTTCAATGGGCGGCAGTAAAGGTAAGGCCAAAACTTTGCAATAGTCCATATGACTGCAAGGCACACTTTCTCCGTAGTGGTGTAGTTGGACTCCGGGAGCGATAGAGGGCGACTTGCGAAAGCGATAACTCTTTCAAAGCCCTCCTGCCGTTGTACGAGTACAGCACCCAAGCCAATGTTCTTGACGTAGTCGGATAAGATGCTCAGAAAAGTGGCTGAAAAAACGACATCATCTAGATAGACGAGGCAGCTTTGTCACTTTAGGTCGGCCAGCACAGTGTCCATCATCCGTTGGAAAGTTGCTGGAGCAGAGCAAAGACCGAACGGAAACATCCGCAACTCGTAAAGACCGTCCGGAGTGACAAAGGCAGTTTTTTCATGGTCCCGCTCGTTGACCTCAATCTGCCAATAGCCGCTTTTTAAATCAAGAGATGAAAAGTACTTAGCTCGTCGTAGCCGGTCCAGAGAATCATCGATGCGCGGCTACGGGTAAACATCTTTTTTTGTGGCATTGTTGAGCTTTCGGTAATCAACATAAAAGCGAAGCGTGCCATCCTTCTTCTCGACGAGTACGACCAGTGAAGACCAGGAACTGTTTGAAGGCTGGATGACGCCATCGTCAATCATTTCCTTTACTTGTGCTTTGATTGCCCCGCGTTCTTTTTGCGAGGCACGATACGGCTGCTGGTGGATAGGACGCGCATCGTCGTAGGTGATTATTCTGTGTTGCGCGGTCGGCGTTTGACTAACTTTAGTGGAAGACGCAAATCACGCCTTGAATTTCGATAATAGTTGTCGCAGTGCCTTCCTTTGCTCCTGCAGCAGGTCGTTATTGATGTCAATGCCGGAGAGTGAGGCTTCATCGGTGTCGGTTCCTTCAGAAGCGAAACCCTCAATGACGTCCTCCAAGGCTTCAGCGTAGGCGATGGCAGTGCCGCAAAAACTTTGCGGCACTACCATCTCCGGCATTGCCAAGTGTAGATGCTCATTGGTAAAATTTGTGCGCAATATTTCAGCCCGGTCATCTCGAAGGTCAATTATGCTTCGTGCCACGCAAAATCCTAGGTTCAGCAAAAGGGAAATGTTGCCTTCTGCTAGGACTTGACCGTTGCTCGCCCCTTCAGACATCACCTGAACCATAACTCCGGAACGGGGCGGTATAGTCACGCTGTCGTCGGAAACGCGAAGTCCGGCTCTACGGCGGCAGGCATCATCTTGTGTCGTAGCGCTCCTCGCAGAGAAAGTGATGTAACGCTTCCTGAGGTCGATCATGGCACCATATTCCCGGAGAAAATCTATTCCAATAATTAAATCACGGGAACATTCACGCAGGACAATGCATGCTATCGAGAAATGTGCAATTTCGCATTCGTATCCTAGCGGTGCTCACGCCAAGCGGTGCGATAACATGTCCGCCAGCTGTACAAACTTGCGTGCCAGTCTAAGGCATAATAACTGTCTTGAGAAGGCTCGCCAATTTTCTGCTAATAATTGAGTAAGCAGCGCCACTGTCGACTAGCACACTGACATTTCTCCCGTCGATGAGCACAGGTATGTTCATCGAGAACTTGTCTGCAGGCTGAGGTACAGGCGTCGTCAAATCTCCGTGAGTTCGAGGTCCCGTCGCTTGGAGGTCCAAATCTTTGGGTACAGGCGTCGTCGAATCTCCGTTGGGTCGAGGTCGCGTCACTTGGAGGACTTCTGCATGTCGCGCATCAGCGGCCTCGCCTACAAAGGTTGCTCACGTCAGTTTCCCAGGTGAGGGCTCGGAGACCGTCCCTGTTTCATCCTCGATGTACCTTCGCGACTTGGATAGGATCGCCGCGGTGATGGCGATCGTTACTGGCGTCTTGGTGACTGAGGCGCACGCTGCGGGGCGATGAACGCTTCAATTTCGGGTGGCCTCTGTCCGAACCGGGGTCGAGGTGAATTGGCAGCGTAACCCTCCAGTCCAAGTTGGCGGTAGTGGCACTCTCGGTATACGTGACCCTCCTCATCACAATGATAACAAAGCGGTCGTCGGTCGGGCGTTCGCCAAATGTCCGATTTACTTGTGACAGGGCGGTTGTCGGGAAAGTTAGGTACCGCCTGTGCCGAGTGGAGAGCAACGGGACCTAGTGGAGCTGATGCAGGGATGGAGCCGCTCAATGTGTCTCCATACGTCACATGCTGGATATTGGTAGCCGCGAGTGGGGATGTTGCCGATGTAGGGAGACTGAGCCTCAACGCGTCAGCGTATGTTGTGCGCCGAAATTCACTCGCCTGGGGTGTTCTTTCGGGGCGAGGTTGAGGTACCCGAGTGCATGCTGCACTTCGTCACG